>NW_007246202.1:94810-139852 GCF_000164805.1 Carlito syrichta | reverse complement strand
GACCGGGAGTGGCCACTGCCCTCCAGTCTGGGCGACAGAGTGAGACTCCAACTCAAAAAAAAAAAAAAAAAAGATTAACACAAATATACTCAAGAGCAGGGGTCCTCAGCCCCAGGGCCATGGACCTGTAGCCTCACAGCAGGAGGTGAGTGGGCAGGCCAGCAAGCAAAGCTTCATCTGTATTTACAGCAGCTGCTCATTGCTCACATTACTGCTTGAGCTCCTCCTACTGTCAGTTGAGCGGTGCCATCAGATTCTCATAGAAGCACGAACCCTATCGTGAACTAGGCATGTGAGGAATCTAGACTGCATGCTCCTTATGAGACTACGCCTGATGATCTGAGGTGGAGCTCAGGTGGTGACGCTAGTGCTGGGGAGTGTCTGCAAATACAGATTAACATTAGCAGTGAGGTTTGACTGCACAGAGACCATCATAAAACAAACACTTGCAGACACATGTCAAAACTCTATCCGTGAGTGGCAAGTGAGTTGATGTACTTCAATTGTACAACTGCATCTGATGGCAGGCTTTAAGTCAGAATTCCATGCGTATTTTAGTCTGCTCGTGGCCTGCTCATTATTTTATTTGCTGCTTCCATTCTTGCCTCCTTTTTTAAATGGTGAATTGTATATTTATTACATTATATATTACAATGTAATGATACTAGAAATAAAGTGTACAATAAGTGTTATGCACTTGAATCATCCCGAAACTATCCTCCTTTCCCCCTCCCCTGCCTGCCCATGGAAAATTGTTTTCCACAAAACCTGGTGTCAAAAAGTTTGGGGATCACTGTTCTAGAGAGTAATTGGGACATGACATTTCAGCATCCACTCAGGTGTGTCTCTTTATAATAAATATCTGTTATGACTACCTAAGCTTGCAGGCACAGGCTGCATCGCAAGGGCAGGCAGCTGTGGCAAGAGACCAGAAGGAGCCCAGCAACCCAGCACCTCTAGACCCTGAAACATACCCACACCTTCTGGTGGCTGGTTGGCTGGTTGATTGGTTAATGAGTTTGAAAGAAGTAAGAAAGGGATGGAAAATCTAAAAATAATTCTCACTGTGTATCTCAGTCTTTTACATGCCTGCATTTAGCAGTTGAACACTCCACTCCAGATGTCCTTTGCTTTAAAACCATTTGGTCCTAGACTATTCAGGTTTGTGGAGGGAAAAAAAATCCATAGAGAGAAGCCCACTCCCACCTACCACCGCCATTCCACAAAAGAATTTCCATGCCCAAGTTTAAATACCTGGCCAGCAGATTCCATGATATATTAAGTGAAAAGGACATGCAAGCTGCATTGCAATGTATGTAGTATGATCTCATCTGGTTAAATAAAATCTCTATATATGTATTTGTACACATTGACTCATGTGTATGAACATGAAAAGATGTTAGATAAACTACAGATACATTTACATGGGATACCACAGAGAAATGGGAATGAAGGAAAGAAAGTAAAATAATTAGAATGGCTGTAGCGTGAATATTGTAGACATTTCAACCAAATAAAATCTCAGCCCAGGCTACTCAGATGTGGACCACTGATGCACATGCCAGGGAGTGACACATTGCCTCAACAATGCCAATCTGTTATTTATAGAAGTAACCATTGAGAGAATAGTATTGGATTGAGCTAGATATCGCCATTTTGGAAAGTCAAAACTGGATTATCAGCAACTTTATATCATTCAACTTAACAGAAAAATAGAATCAGAATAGTATAAAGATTTCACACTTGAATATGAAATACTCTTCAGTATAAGAGCAGTGGTTCTGAGCTATTTTACATTTTATATCAGTAGAAGTAAGCTTTCTAGAGAATGAAGTCCCTGAGTTTTGGATTTAATTGTTACTTTAAAAACAAGCCTCTTTTATATCAATTAGATATATCTTATGATCCCTTTTTCAAATAAGTTTTAATTACATTTTGAAGAAAGAAGTCAGCATCTTTGATGTCGAATTGCATTCTGTAGTACTTTTCATGGAACTTATTTGACACAACGCCTTTATATGCTTCAAATGAGAATTCATAAATATGTGAATAGGTGTTAATATTGTTAAAATAACAATAGCCTTTACATAAAGCGTAGACTACCTCCACAAATGCTTCCAAGTTGCCCTTGTTTCCCTCTAGTCCAGAAAGTTCATACAAGTCATCAACTATTCATCCCCTGAGTCAGCCTGTCTTTCTCTTTTCCTTTTGTGAGAAGTAAATTCCCACTGGACAGTTCTTCAGAGTACACACTGTTGTTTTAAACCTAAGCTAGAAACAAAACAGTGACTAGAGAGAAAAAATTGAAAGATATTTCATTTCACCGAAGCCACGTGGCAATCTGAGGTAACATTGGTGAGAGTGGTGTGTTGCCGTGTGGGGACCACCATGCCAGGAGACAAGGTCTTGTCAATGTTACCTGTGTGTTTTATTAGCCTTAAGAAGATTAGTCTGTCTCAGCCTTAAGTTTTCTTTCTTAAAAAAAAGAACCTGAGCCCGCAGGTTCGAGACCCGCCTGGGCAACTTGGCGATACCTCATCTCTACAATAAATCAAAAATTAGCTGGGTGTGGTAGCGCACGCCTGTAGTTCCAGCTACTCGGAAGGCTGAGGCGGAAGGATCGCCAGAGCCCAGCAGGTCTGGGTGACAGAGTGAGACTCCAACTCAAAAGAAAAAAAAAAAGAAAATGTGTCTATTGTTTTCTTACCTCTCTGAGAACGTAATCATTTCCAAACGCACACGAATTTGTCAGAAATAAATGAGAGTAATGAAAAAAAATAAATGAAAAGCCTTGTTGTAGTACTTAGCACAGTAGGCATTCAATTAGCTGACTCAAATTTAATTATCATGTTTAAATTATTGGAAAGCACTTGAGCATGCTAAGGAAATGAGTTATAAGCACTAAAATCTTCATAATTTTCAAGAAAAAATATGAATGATAATGTCAATATAGCACTAGTTAAAAGGAATTTAAACAAAACCTGAGAGTAGAAATTGTGATGTGACAGGTATCACAAACACAGCTACATAAAAGCTGCCATGTTAGAATCATAACGTTGAAAAGGACTTTTGAGGACATCCATTCAACCCCTGACACCAAACCAAGAATGCCTTAAACAAAATCTCAGACAGGGGGGCTCACCAGCTTGTGCATAACAGACACAGGAAAAGCACGTTGTGGTTGTGAAGAGCTGTATAGCTCTTCATTCTCAAAGACCTTATTTATAGTCACGTGCAAAACAGCTAGAAGAAGGATAAACCATTCCCCATTTTGTCATTCCTAAGTTTTCAGGGAAGCAATGACTGTCTGCTGAAGAACGCTAGATATTAAGGACTCAGAATGATCATCAGTAACATTCAAGATTTGGGGCAAAATCATTTTCCCCATGCATCCACCATACCAGTCACCTGACCAATTTTGCACTGTTTGTTTAGTGAGCTATATTCCCTTTACTTGACATGGATCCAGAAGACCTTCTATTACTTGCTCCAGAGTACTGGCAACCTTTCTTTCCTAGGCTTTCCCGACAGGGATAAAACAAATCCAGAGATATGGTGAACAGTATCCACATGGGAAGAGAAATCTCTTTCAGTACCTCAGAAGACCATGACAAAAGAGCAAATCAAGACCGGGTGTTTTACATATCTGTAACTAGATTTATTTGAAAAAAGCCGAAGTGTTGTGTACTTCAGCATCCTTAAAGGATTACCCACTTACAAGTAGATTTGTGATCACAAACATTGGCTTCGTTAAAATATTGGTTCATCCTGACCTTAGTCGGCCATTTCTCTATTTTCTCCTTTCCCTTAATTCTACACACTCATATCCATTCTGTGACTCAAATCCTTCCAGCAGAGTTAACCATTACTAATAGCTCATGTTTTTAGTAGCACAGATGGAGTTTCATTTGAAAATCCCTGGGCCCAGTACCCCAGGGAGGGGCCCATGATTGGGCCAACAGTGACTGTCCTCTGATTCTCCCATGTAGTGTTTCTTAGGGTTCTGTAATCTCCAGGGGTCCCCCATGCGAAGAAACAGAGCTACCCCTCTACAGACCATCAATTAGAGAAAGTTTATTTCAAGTGTCCTTCAAACCTGCTCCATACACCATCTTCTTCCTCCCCACATCTCCGCCTCTTACACCTCCGAGCATCTGGCTCCATTCCCTCCATCCCCAGCACCTACCTTGCACCCTGCTTTTTGATCTCAGCTTTATCACACCAAGAGTAAAATAAACTCTCTATTCTCAACAAAAAATATGATATGATTTTTAATGCCTTTTCATTATCCATTCCCAAATTCTCAAAATTTGTTGCCCACAGTTGCCCTAGTGTCTACTCTAATGAGTTCTCTGTGTTGCCCCAAAGCAGGAATGTCCCCAAACAGAATTCGATGGCACCAGAGCGGAATTCTAATGGTTGCTCTGTGTTGCTAAACTATGTTTTGGTTACAGAGTCCTCTTCATCATTGAACTGATTGCTTCCGTCAACCCTGGAAATAGGGCAATTCTTCAAAGTAATTTTTTTCTGTAGGGGGCCCATTTCATTACTCTAATTTTGCATTCACTGGAGACAAAATTCATACAAAATTATCTGTTATAAATGTGAATTTGTTAGTTTTTCTCTAACTCATCTGAGTTGGAGTCATTCTAATGTACTCTGTGCTGACTCAAATTTATTTTTCTGCCTTTGATTTGGGAAGAATCCATATCAAATATTTCTTCTAGAAATCGAATGCCTGCATTTCAACCCATTTTATCATTCAAAATTCATGTATTTAGACCTCGAAATAACTATTCCTGAGGCATTAAAAGAAAAAGAAGATTTCTTTTAGCATGCAAGATCCATGTGTTATTAGGCATTAAAATAACAGCAATTGTTTAATGGTTCCAAGGAACATGTCGAAGAAACCCAGGGACTGAACAGCAAGTTGGACCAAAGTCTGACCTCTGGGGTCCTTTCCAAAGTCAAGAGTTTATGAGTCTAAATGAAGCTGACCATGTGGTATAATAGAACCAAGCAAGACAAATTAGTTACTTCAAATGTGCATCTGTTAAATATGCAAATTAATTACCTCAAATGTGCATAGTTGATTACCTCAAATGTGCATATAAAAGATTCTCAAATATATAATTCCAATAACATTGATAAAAAATATATCATTGTTCCGCTTTCCAAATGCACTACCAAAAGCAACTTATTAGTACTGAAATGTATTTTCCACAACTTTCTAGCTGAAAGACAATGGAATGTATTATGACAAATCTTTTATATTTGAGTATAAGATGACTTTTATATGGCATAAGAAGGAAACCCAAAGTCTACAGAATAATTTGAAAATAACACATAATATGGTAGATACATTTACAATTTCTTGAGGTAAAAAAAAATTACAAACTACAAAAAATAGTTCTCTAACACAGGAGTTGAATATGGTTAGACATTGAAAGCTAAGGATCTAGTGGTTTGAGTTACTGTCAGAAGAAGCATTTATTGTTTACAAACCAGATCCCATTTGATCCTTTAATTTGATATTTAGAAATTCATATATCTATCTTGGGCAGTAAAAAGAGTAAAATGCATGGTTGCAGTATTATTGAGGGGAAAAAATCAGTGTTTGATATATAGATATTAATTATATATTATAAATTTTTAATGATTTATATTCTAATTGAAATAAAAATAAATGCACAAACATCATTAGTATATTTGTGTGTGTATATATATATTTTTCAGAGTTTTAGAACTGAGATAACATTTGCAAAAGTAATACATTTGGTTCTTTGTCAAGTTGTTTTTACTGAATTATTCATTTATTTTATTCTAGTCTTAATTTCAACATTTTTTTCCTTTCAGGGCGTGATTCCCAATCACCAGACTCAGGTACAGAAAAGATATTCTGAATAACTATTATATTTGTTGTGAGTTTTTAAAAGCATATTCATAGCCACATCGTTGACCTCACACCAAACTTAAGTTTCATATACTGTTGCACGTGTTAAATTAAATCTCTAGTAAGAATACTTGAATTTTAGAAGCAAAAATAAATTTAATTTCAAAATGATTAAGTGAAAGTAGATATTTTTGTATCCAATTTGTTTTCTCTTAATGAAAGCTTGGAGATCATACAATGATCGAAATCAAGAGACACTGAACGGAGATGCTACATATTCCTCTCTTGCAGCAAAAGGTTTTAGAAGTGTTCGACCAAACCTACAAGATAAAAGATCACCAACTCAGGTAATCCTGCACACTCTTTTCTGCTGTGTTATTTTAAAGCATGGTTATGAGGCCACCACATTGAGCCTTTCTTCTAGGAACTAGTGTGCCTATTTTGATACATGTTTTATTTTTAATATGTTTTTGCTTTTATATTTGTTTTGCTTGCCAGGTTTGTATTTACCACATGGAGACCAAGTTTTAAGTTCAAAACAGTTGTTGTTTGTTTTGGATTAACCTAATTAAAGTAAATCAATCTCTAACCTAATGTTCAGAATATATTCTAATTCTTCTAAAACTGACAACTGATGCTTTGAATTTCAAAGTTCTGAGGTCACCAATACATTATGTATTCAATAACTATGGATTATGCAACTCTTTGTTACATTAATTAAAGGGACTCTGTTTTGGAGATATTAGTAAAATTGTGCCATAAGCATGAAAAGTGTTATAAAGCTAAGTGACTAAATAAACCATATATATACTTCAAGTTCTAAAAATGTGCCAAGAGGACATACGTTCACTTTAGCATGATTGCTCAGAATATAGAAGGAGGCAGACTTTATAATGTATCTTGAGAAAAACTATTTTCCCTTAAGGGCAACTATTTATAGTAAATTAAAATGCATTGTAGCAGCCGGGCTCAGTGGCTCAGCCTGTAATCCCGCGCCTTTGGGAGGCTGAGGTAAGTGAATTGCCTGAGCCTGCGGGTTCGAGACCTGCCTGGGCAGTGAGACCTCATCTCTACAATAAATCAAAAAATCAGCAGGGCGTGGTAGCGCATGCCTGTAATTCCAGTTACTCGGAAGGCTGAGGTGGAAGGATTGCTGGAGCCCAGCGGGTCGAGGCTGCGGTGGCCGGGAGCGGCCACTGCACTCCAGTCTGGGCAACAGAGTGAGACTCCAACTCAAAAAAAAATAAAAAAAATAAAATGCATTGTAAATGGAATGAAAATGATCATTCAATCTAGCCAACATAATGGATTGCATAACCAGGTGTGGCATTGCTTTACCATCTGTAAGGACAAGGTTGACACTGGTTTCTTTCATGACTAACTTTGACTTTCTCTTTTTTCTTCAACTTTATTTCTTTCTCCGGATGCTTCTGGCAATCCAGGCACCCCTTCCACCAGCCAGAAAAGAGAGCTTCTGTAGCTCTTTGATAACCAGTCACAAAAACGGTGACATCTTAGACCAATTAGTAACTAACACACAAATTCCCTCCTGTACAGAATACTTTACTAACAAAAAGCATCTTCAAGGAACTATGTATTCTAATGAAGATTCCAGACAGACAATTGTATATTCTGAAGAATCTAACACAACTGTGTCATATACACAAAAAATTACTAATCCACTACCAGCAGCTTCCAGCACAGATCCTGCATCATTCACTGACGTCAATACCCCAGTTCTACAAGAAGCTTACCAGCAAGACTCTCAAACTCGGAGAATTTCTACCTTGAAACTAATCCATAACCAGGATCTAGGAAGTAGCAACCCCATTAATACTCTACAGTTTTCCAAACCCGTTGAAGTACCATCATTTCTCAAAAGGCCTTGCTCACCACCATCTAATCCGGTGCCTGAGATACACACAGCATCTCTTTCCATTCAGATAGCTCCCCTTTCAGGACAGGACCCTGAAAGCCACAAACAGCTACCTGAGCTTTCTCCAGAGACTACAAAGATAATTCTTCAGCAAGAGAGACAAACATCTGCAGTTGCTGTGGCCTCTCAGTCCTCAGACTGCCCGGTGGTACATTGTCCCATCTCTTCTTACATGTGTTTCATAGAGAACCTAACTCCTTTGGTTTGGGAATCTAATATAAACTAATGCTTTGTTAGTTCCCAAGCAAGAAGGGAAAGGAGAAAGAAACCATCTTCCAATGTGAAACTCGACTAAATTCATCAGTAAATTTCTAGGTGTCTTTTAATTTGAATATCCAGAAATCATATTCTAAAAGTTTATCCAGAAATTATATTCTATAAGTTTTTTTCTCTTCTAGATGTTTATTAGAAATCATTGATGGGTCAGTTACCATTTAACATACTGCAAACCATTTTAGTACTTAAAATGCTTTTAGGTTTCAGAGAAGTAATTTTCATATAAAATCTTTTCTTACCTAGATTTGCTTTATTTATGTGTACAAATTCTCTTAAAATACTTGCCAATTATAATTTGCTTTGGCAAGAAACAATTTATCTTAATTTTAAGCAGAGGCTCAATATTCATATTCACTAGAATTTGATCAAGTTATCATTTCAGAAAATACATTAGTCAACCTTTATTACCCAGAGTTTTAGGAAGTAAATCTTTATTTCCATATATGTAAAATTATCTTACAGTATCATTCTGCTGATATTTATTAATCTGTTTAGAAGAGAAATGTATTTCTCTTCTTGGTATCTCCACAAAGTAATGTGATGGTAAAAATATAAGCTTTAAGGATAAACTAGATTTTAATCCAGTCTCCATCACTGACTATGTGATGAGGTCTCCAGCTTAATTTCCGGTGAGTCTGAATGAAGAAATAAGAATATTAATTAATCCTTAATTCACAGGTTGTGGTAAGACTAGGGAGTTATTAGAGGTGAATTACTTAGACCAGAGCAAGCACTCAATAAATGATAGCCATTAACAGAAAATACGAGCAGTAACAGTAGTCACGGTAGTACTGAAAACACCAGTGGCTAAGTAAATAATTTGTATAATGCTGTTTCTTGTGTCTGAGCTAATTAAAAACAATCCAAAACATATCCTTGAAGAGACGTATTTTTAAACTGTGTAGAAAGTCTCCAACAGTTAATCTGAGCGACACTAAGATCCTCCCACCCACTCATAAAGCAGAAACCTTAAACATAGATGATTAAAAACACTAGTGTTTGTAAACCTCTGCCAAAATGTCTCCTTCATCAACTAATCATGATGTGCAAAATTATTCAGTAGAGCAATTTTTTTGAACTAAGGTAATATCTTCTGAGAGCTCCTATGAAAAATAAGACAATAACATTAATAGCAGCTAACATTTATTAAGAGTTTGTGCAGGCACTGTGACAAAAGTTGCTTCCCCAGGGTCATGCAGCTGATGATGGACAGAACTAAGACACAGACCCAGGAGTCACTACTCTGCTACCTCTCATTGTGAAATACTCACTAGTGACAAGAAGATATGGGGCTGTAACAGTGGCTGATCAAGCAGATATGTCTTGATGCGTGGGGTTCAGGATCCCACGAAGGTCCGAGGAAGCTAAGTCAACCTGGTGCTCTAGAGACAGGCCTATGCCTGTGTCAGTGAACAGACTCCCCTCTGTCCCAGGACAATCACACCAAGAAGCAGGGGCAGGAGAAGCCATAGTAACTGATGTCCCTCCTTGGACTCATGCAACATAGTTTTTGGTTCTTCGAAATGGTTTCCTTATGTTTGAAAACATAAGTTGATAACTTTCATTTTCCACGGTTTTGTTACCATCCGGGCTGACCCGAGGCAACTGGTTTAATTACACAATCCCCTGAGTATCAGCACAATCCAAAAGTTAAGATTTGAGATTCTGTTGCTTTTATTCAACACATAATTATTGGGCACCTACTATATGTCACATCTCTTCTAGTTAACAGAACTGGATTTGAAACCACTGTGTATGTGTGTGTGGGAGGGTCAAACAATAAAACGTAAGTAAATTACAAGCATTAGAATCCTCACGGAAATTGAATTATGCAATGCTAAGCAGAGATGTCATGTTCAGTAGAGTTGACCAACAGACCTCGCTGAAAAGATAGAACAGCTTTGAAGGGGGAAGAATATCCTTTGAAGGGCAGAAGGAACATCTAGTATAAAGGCTTTAAGGCTAAACGTGCTGGGACATGGGAGGACCATCAAGAAAGCCAGCAGGAAGGAGAGGAATTAAGCGAGAGTGATAGAAAGTAAAGTTGAAGTGACAAAGGTCAGATGACAGGAGTCCTTGTAAGCCATTGTAAGAATTTTGACTTCTACTCTCAGTACTAATGGGGGCCATTCGAGAATTTGGTGGCTCTTGCTATTATTAGCTGACTTATTTAACTGAATTATTCTGGCAGCCTACTGGAAAACCAAGTATAGAGAGGCAAGGAGGAGAACAGGCAGCCCTGCCAGGTAACCATTACAATAATTTAGGTGAGAAGTGTTGGTGACTCAAAGCAAGGTGGGAGCGTGGAGGTGGGAAGAACTCGGAGTGTATGAATGTATTTTGAAAGTAGAGCAAACAGGGCTTGCTGGTAGATTGCATGTGGGGTGTGAGGGAAAGAGAAGAGTCAAGGTTGACTCCAGCTGGGAGGATGGAGTTGCCGTCAGCTGAGACCGGACAGCTGTGCGTGAAACAGGTTGGCGGAAACATCAGCACTTCCATCTGGGACACACTAAGTTTGAGGTGTCGGTTTGTCAGACACCCACGCGGCGTGGTTGAGTCTTCACTGCAGGGAGAAGATCCAGGTTGGAATTATGAGCAATCGGCTTATAGAGCGATAGTTTTTGTGGCCATGAGACTGGATGAGGTCACCAGGGAGTGAGTAGAGAGAAAAGAGGAGGCCCAGGAACTGAGCCCAAGAAATCCCAACATGCAAAGGAAGAGCCAGCAGAGGAGACTGAAAGCCGTGCCCCCAAGGGAGGAAGAAATTCAGCGAAATGTGGCGTTCTGAAGGCCAAGTGAAGATGAAGGGAGGAGATTGAATAATGAACTGTGCGAGGCCTGCTGATAGGGCAAGTGTAAGATGAAATCCGATATCTTACCTTTGACTTCGTAGTGGGAGGAGGCCTTCCTTGGAGTAGGCACGCGAGAGGCTGGGAGGAGGGCAACTAGGATGTCAGCTCTTGCAAGGTGTTATTACCATGATGCCATTTACCTGGTTATTCACCTTCCCTGAGGCTCAGTTTTTTCATCTATAAAATGAGGATAATGATAGCATTCATCTCAGAGAGTTGCTGTGAGTCTTGAGTAAGATACTGCATATAAGAAGTTTGGCATGGTGCCTGCTACGTAGAAATTCCTCAACAGAGAGTCGCTACTCTTATTTTTAAATAATACGTTTTTTCTAAATTATGCATGTGATTGAGAAAATGAAATGTATTCTCAACATTACTTTTTGACTGGTGAATAAAAGTTTGTTTAATCAGACCAGCAGTTTGTTCTAAGATCGTGTATCGTCTTGTATAATGCTTTGCCCAAAAGTGGCATAAAGCTATTGCAGTTTTGTCTTTTGTTAAAATTTTGGTAAGAGCGTTTAACATGAGATAGGCCTCCTTACACAATTGTTTAAGTGTACAATACAGTAATGCTAGCTGTATGCGCAGTGTTATGTAACAGATCTCTAGGATTTGTTCATCCAGCATAACTACAACTCGTTACCCATTGAACAGCAATGCTTCATTTCCCCTCCCCAAGTCCCTGGCAACCAGCAGGCTTTTCTGTTTCTTTGAGTCTGACTGTCTTAGATACCTCTTGGAAGTGGCATGATGCAGTATCTGTCCTTCTGTGTCGGGCTTGTTTCACGTATCACGATGCTCTTCAGGTCTCCCCATGTTGTAGCATAGAGCAGTATTTCTATCTTTTTTGAAGACGAAGAGTATTCAGTTGTATCTATACACCACATTTTCCTTATCTGTTCATTCTTCGGTGGACATTTAGCTTGTTTCCACATCTTGACTGTTGTGATATACTTCATTTCTAATCTCACTTTCCACATAATGACCTTTCACAATGGTGACCTTTCCATTTTAAATACTTGTGTTCCACAATCTGGCAAGTCTCAGGAAATGCCAAGTGTTGTAAGCCAAACACTGTGAACATGCCAAATACATGTTCTGTTATGAAGAATTGGTCTCCCAAGGGATTAGCAGACTCAAGAAATAGAAATACACTAAGATGTGAAAAGCAAATTTTAGGGTTCTAAAAGTTTTACTTACATACTTTTGTTGTTATTATTAAAGTCTGTTTATTAGTTTAAGAAGAAAACAACAGGCCACTGTTAGGATTCTGTATTTGATGATTTTACATATTGTTTATCATCTGCATGTGTTTTCATTTATCTCCTACAAATGGAGAGACCACAAAATGTGGATGTTATCCTTGCTGTTCCTGTGTAACCAGATACCCTGTTGCTAAAAATGTCACATTGTTCTCAGTGTCAGAGAAGTGAAGGCATAAACCAGACGCTTTGGAAAGACAGCGAGAAGCTACATATACTTTTCTATGTTATCCATGAGTGCTGTGCCCTTTGTATCAGGAAGATAACCTGTCCTGCCTATGATACAGCATAATCTATCATTTGCCAATGCCACACTTTCACAGCTGCTGCTACACATGTGTTGAGGACTCAAAGGGGAACTTGCCTGACTGTCATGTAGAAGGGAGAGGAAATGCATTTCTTTTTGCTCCAGGGGATCAATATGTAGATGCTAAGGAAAGCAGTCATGAATCCGTGTAGGCAATGTGGGATGATAGACACGATGCGGAACTGCAGAGTATACTTTCTGGACCATTCCTATCAATACCAGCCCCAGTCATGCATTCCATTAGCATGACCAAGCAATATCTCATCGCTTCCTCACTATGGGTCCGTTATGCTATTAGTTGATCGGGTTTTTGGTCATTTCTCTATCTGTTGTGTGTGTGCGCACACATGCATATGTACATGTGTGGTTAAATAATTGAACATTAGAGGATATTTAAGAGCCCAATAGAATTTAGAGATCACCTGGGATCTCCTCTTCAACATTTCCCAATAGATGGGCATTCAGCCTCTCCTGAATATACTTCATAGAGAGCTCAATGACTTTATAAAACAGCAATTCAGTGCTTGGGATTGAGCTCTGATTATTAGAAAGTATTTCTAATACTGCATTCTAATCTGCCTTCCTTAACTTCTCCCTAATCCCACAGAGCAAAGGAGATGAAATTTTCTTCCTCTTCTGTGTGATGATTTTCTTGTTCTCTACCCTACCCCGCTGTTTGCTTTTGCAGAACATTCCTGGGCCTTCCAAGCATTTTCATTTTTGTAAATGATTCTCATTTTTTTTAGAGCTATTGTCACACGCCAGGCACTGTGCTAAGTACTTTACATTATCTCATTTAATTTTCACAAGTTTCAATAGATGGTTTTATTAATGTCTATATGTTACATCTGAGGAAACAAGACCAAGGGAGATCGCACAACTTGCCCAGGTCTGTCTGACTGCAGATGCACAGCTCAACCAGTAGGCTTGGCTGCCTCTATGTTCTCATGCATTTCAACTTTTAAAGCCCATATTTTGGTAATGTTCTTAAAATATGACACCTTCCCCGATGCAAACTCATACTTCCTGTCTGAATACCACAGAGCATAGCTGAAACGTTCACTCCCTGATTCCAATCTGTGTGACAGTTTTAGGTCACCTATCATCCAAATCTTGGGTGGGGACTATATGGCTAAAAGAGCTTTTGTTATGAGGCCGTAGGACAATCTCCTATTAAAATGTGAGCAGTTCAGCCAGACCTCAGGGGAACTGAGCATCAACCAGGTAGCGACTCTCTCTCAGTCGTGGATGCTGCATGGTTTCTTGTCTCTCCTCTTCATCTCTGCTCCCTCATTACTTCAGATTGCCTGTGGATTTCCATGACATTTTCTGGCTACTTGCACTTGGGTAGCCCACAGCAGTCTGACTGGGGCATTTGGTATCATATAATTCAAATTTCTCAGAGGGAGGCCGGGCCCGATTGACCCAGTTTAGTTTAGTCATTCTTCCTCCTAAACAATCATCTGTGGCCAGCAAAACAGTGCTGCCTGGGATAGACAAAACTGCCAGGCATTTCTCTGAGTCCCTTAAGAAAAGGTTGGGAGAGAGGGGGCAGAATGTCATGGAAGGATATGGGGGTGGAAGGCCAAGTTTATATAAATATATAAAACCCCCTCCTAGATTTTTTTAAGTAAATTACTGTCAACTCTATTGAAAAATAGAAAGCAAAACCTGTCAAATTCCTTTGATTGATAGTTAATATATCCTGTATGTTCTTTGAGAAATGAGGCCTAGAAGCTGAGTGATTAAAGATTTTTAAGAGGGGGATGTTAGAATCCTAGACCACAGTAGCATGTCAAGTCAATTGGAGTCTGAGGCAGAAGGAAAGGCATGTCCTCCTGTATTTATGTTTTTATGTATTTTTTTTTTTTTTTGAGTTGGAGTCTCACTCTGTCACCCAGACTGGAGTGCAGTGGCCGCTCCCGGCCACCACAGCCTCGACCCGCTGGGCTCTGGCGATCCTTCCGCCTCAGCCTTCCAAGTAGCCAGAATTATAGGCACGCACTACCACGCCCGGCTGATTTTTTTGATTTATTGTAGAGATGAGGTCTTGCTGCCCAGGTGGGTCTCGAACCCGCGGGCTCAGGCAATCCACTCACCTCAACCTCCCAAAGGCGCGGGATTACAGGCTGAGCCACCAAGCCGGGCTTTTTTATGTATTTTTAATGAGTCTTTTCTAGAATGTTTAAGTCATTTAAAAGTGTTTGATAAATTGAAATGTAGGTTTATTAGCACTCACATTCTTCTTTGCTTCAATATTTTATTTATGCCAAAACAGAATTGTATTGATTAAGTGGAAATTGTCTAACGTATCCATTGTCTCAATTAAGAAAGAGATCAGAAAACAGAAAATGTTGAAAACATTATTGATGAGTTTGCTTCCATTAAAAATTTCATGTTCTTTTTCCTCAGTCTCCAATACTGCTTGGCATGGATCTGGTATTCACTTCAATTTTTGATATTTTGTTCAGTATAGATTATTTTGGCATTGATTTTGATTTTCTTCTAGGATTGCATTCAAAGAGTATCTTGATTACTGAGTTTTTGTCACTCACTACATTTTGCTCCCCAAGAAGTATTTCACGTTCTCCCACCCTACGCCCGGCTGATGAGAGTGGCCACACACTCTCAGTATACCCTAGCTCCAAACCACAGCCACTCACCCTCTTGACACTTCCAGCTTCTCAGCTCCTGAGTCAACAAACAAAAGACATAGGGACTTAGAACTGCTGATATGTTGTAGTTGTCCCTGAGTTAACTTTATCTTTAAGCTTTAATGGGTTTATGAGCAATCTATGAATCCTATCACCCATGGCAATGATGACTTTGGAGAGAGTATGCTTTGGCTTTGGATATGTTTCAAGTCAGTCCCACCTTGAGGGGAACATGCCTTCTCCAACCCATGCCTTCTCCAACCCATTTACATCATTCTCTGTGGCAGATTTGCAGGTGCTGGATACATTCCTGACCCAAGGTTGGCACTTTAGTTTGCAGTACCTACATTCAACCCATTCTCCACAGCTGGAATGTGCCTTCCCCTGGATCCTGTGTTCTTCAAGTCCTCAAGGAGCTCGTCTTTTGTGATCTCTCTCATATACAGCTTCTCTTTAGTTGAATTCATTTTGACCAAGAGGCTCAGTGCTATTTTGAATAACCACGTGTGGTCTCTTAGTATATTCATCATCCTAAGGTTTAAATGTAGCCCCTTTTCTTTGTAGAAGACCAGGCAGCAGCAAGCTGCTGTCTCTAACCCCCCTCTCCCAGTGGCTCAACAATGGGGAAAGTAAAAAGCAACTTTATACTCACAAGAAGTTGGTGACCCTTGATCCGTATTCAAAACTCTTAGCCTCACATGGTCTTGAAAAGAAGGACACAGAACAATTAGGATTATTTTCTACATTTATCTGTCTGCCGCTAAATGCAATAGGAAAAAGCAAACGATTCTTGTTTAAAGTTAGTTTTTCCTACTTCGAGGTAGTCCAGATTGGGAAAATACTTCCTGTTTCCCTTCACACTTTTCCTGCTGCTCTTTCCAAATTTCCCTTTGGGGAAGCATGTATAATATGGTTCTCTCCCTGGGTCTACTGGGTATTTTAGGATCTTTTAAAGGAGCTCCCAATAGTCTAAGAAGTAATTTACATATTTATGGAAAGATATTTAAGGTTTTTTGTGTGTGAGGGGGTGACCGACATACTGTTGAATTTTGGAATATTATCTATAGATATTTAAGTGTGATGTGACTCATCAAGAGCTGTTTCTTTTGTTATCTGCACACACACACACACACAAAGACTCAAAACTGTGAGCGTGTGAGGGGTGATGAGAGAAATTCAAAAGGTGAAATCACTTTCTTTTCTGTGGACATTCTCTTTGGAGGAACAAATGAATGGATAAGGACCATGTTCACAAACAATGCTAACAAACAAATTAGTGGTCATACTACCCGTGGCAACAGTGATTTTAGAAAGAATATGCTTCAGCTTCTGTAATGTTTCAAGTCAAAGGATATGAACAAGTCAGTCCCGTGAGGGTTAAAGTCATCAGATTTTTCCTTTTAATGTTAAAGGAAAAAAATCTCGTTTGAACAGATCATTCAAATCTTTGTGTATGATCTGTATTAATCAGAATTTTCACTTAACATGAGAAAACTCAAAAGACATTCATGTTACATGGAAACTACCTCAGTTAAACAGCATTATTAGGAGACATTCCATTGACACTATCCAAAGACTGCTTTATACCGAATTCCATTTAGATCTATAGTAAAATTTTAGTATATTAAGTTAAAATTATTATAATTTCTTAATGTTATAGTTTTGCTTCCAATAAGTTCTGCAATTATTATAAGCCTTTGGTAATAATAAGGATGCAGTCCCACGAAAATATTTTAAGTTTGGGGTAACCAAGAATTCTGTCAGTTAATTCTAGAGAGCTTAAAACTATAAACAATAAAAAAGTATTACATTAAATTATTATGTCTAAGCAACAACAAAAAAAATTATGAAATAAAAATAGAATAAGAAAATGTGTCTTTTTATCCAGGGTTGGGTTTTTTTAACCCGTTAGGTTAAGGATATGCTTTTGAGTGTCTGTGTTCCCTGAAGTTCATGCAGAACGTCATGTATATGTGGATTTGCACATTCTCCTCAAGAGAAGGATCAGTAGCTTTTACCAGTTTTCTAAGGGATCTATGACCCAGAAAGACCTTTTTACATGATGAATTTATGAGCATCCAACTAAATGTCTGAGAAAATATTAATTATAACTTTTTGGGAGACCAACAACCTATGTTGCATAAGCTGAAACAAAAATTATGTCCGTTCAAGCACACCAGCTGGGATCACTTAAATCTTGACTGGGAATTATTTCTAAGTCTATGCAGTTCTCTTTATCCATTCTTCATCTTTGCACTAATATCTCACAATACTTCTGGCCTTCTATCTTATAATTAAGTTTGATGCTCATCACCATATTTGACATGTGAGGTCAGGCATCTCCAAGTCTATAACAGGTGGCTACAAAACTTTTAAAGGTCTGTCTTCTTTCTTCCTTCTACAGACAGTTCCTCTGCTATGTTTTGCCTCTTGGGTTATATCTAACCTTGGAGGCATGAAACCTTTTATATCTCCTTCAGTTTCTTTCTCCTTTACCTAAGATTTGGTGCCAACTGTAGTTCTAACCACCTAGTGTACATTCTAACCATTATCATTGGCTGGTTTCCATGTTCACACACTGGTACCTCTATGTGCACTGTGAGAATATTTTTGAGTTCAATTATTTTAGTGTTCTCTAGTGAAATCAGAGCTTTAATGAGTGAAAAGAAAATCGAATACCCTTTCCCCTTAGCTGTTTTTGGTTTGATCAATATTTCAATCTGTAAGTTCAAAAAATGAGACAAACTGATTTATATTTTTGGAACATTTTGGCAGGAGGAGAAGTATGCTTAAAATATTTTTTCTAGTAGAAGGCAAACCAATTCTGCTGATCAATATCCATTCTGATATCACTTCATTGTCACAAGTACAAAAACCAAAACTTCTGAGGAAAAAGTTTCATTCTGCCAATACTCTCAAGCCCCTGCCCAAAATTACACTGCAGTACCGTGTGGAAAATGGTCTGGTTTCCAAAGCACACTGACTGGATTCATTTTCCTCGTGTTTTCATGCTTTTTCCGCACTGTGTGGTTGGTACCTAATTCATCTGCGTATGTTTTCTTGAAGTGCTTGCAAATAAAACCAATGCGTTGCCTTCCCTGCCACACTGCCAAAAGAGATGTTTTGATTCATTGATCATTTATCTTTCCTTCTTATTTTTTTCCCACAAACCCAGCTTGGAAATCAGAACTTAACTGCCAGTGTGTCGGAGGTAAATGCTTCTCAGACACACAGACCACCCACAGCAGAAGCCTCTCCTCCAGGCCCCGCTTGTCCCCCAGGCAGGAGATCCAGCCCCCACGGGTTGGGGACTTCACGCCTGCATAAGCCCCAGAGCCCTTCGCACTGCTTGTCTAAACACCCTCTCCCAGCTCCCGAAAGCCTTATCCATGGCCCGCCACAAGCTCTCTCACGACAGACTCCTCCCTGGGCGAGCGCTCCTCCCGCTCCGAGAGTGAGTCCTCCACAGCCTTGCTAGCCGAGCTGCAGATGTGTGACTCTGCCACCCCTGACCTCCTGAGACACCCTCCCCGACCTGGGGTCGGAGGGCTGCTGTGAAAGATGGCACCACCCTCACCACCCCTGCGGCCACTCATGTAATTATTCTGCCTGCCTTTGCTTCCACCTCTTTCTATCAAGGCCTGATTCCTTTGGTGTCCTCTCATTCGCCGCTGGGCAGTTTCATTGCCCTAGGAGTGGGTTTGGAAGCTGGGCTAACCCATCTGTCAGGGGAAACCACCAGCGTTATCCTCATGAGCTTACTTGGAGCTACTCGTCATTCGAGGGTGACTTACAGCGACTCTAAAGTGGTTTACTTATGTTGTATTGTGATGCTGCAGCTAGTGAGTGATACAGTAATTGGCCTTAGTAAGAAGTCATCTCAGAAATTCAGACAAGTGTACATCACCATATGTCTTGGTTAGAGCATAGAAAAAGTCTGAAATTGTTAAAAAATTGTAACCCAGGATGAATGCCTGGTAGATGAGTTTTCCTCGCAAACTTGTATTAATGTGTCTTGTGTCCATAGTTTATATATCCTTGTTTCTCACACATGTGATTACTGACCGCATGGTGCTAATTCTCTTGCTGCTCTTTCTGCTCTTTCTCTAACACCTACTTTTTCTGAACCCATCTGTCATGCAGGAGCGGATGATGTTAATAATCTGCATTATAGAAATTTAGCCCTGTGATTTTCTGGAACGATTTTTCCTGAGCCATTTCAGTACAGAAATTTTTGAATACATGTTTTTATACATCAATAATTTTTCTTCCGTTTACAGCAATATATAAATATTTTCCAGGCATATTATATCATTTAAATGTGACTGTATGATAAGCATTTCTAACAAATGATTTACAAATGACTAAAATGCTTCAACATTTTATAGCACAGACTCTCATTGCATGTAATGAATAGATAATAGCTTCTATGTGAAAGGCCCATAACTTCAGGCAATAAAATAGGAATTTTTTCATCTAAAACTGATATTATAATGAAGTTCCAATAAGCACTGTCATTTGTTTGTGCTACATAGATTTTATGTTTCACCAAGCTCATAAATCTGCAAATTTCATGCACAGAGAAATGTTATAATAAGCCATATTTTTTTGTGAGAAACTGCTATTACAGAAAACAAAAGATACTTTTAGGGGTATGGGATTTAGCACTCATCCAATGGCTGGGTTTGTCACTTTGCACTGACACATTCCGTTCTGAGACTGGCTGCAGAAGGAGCCTGAGTTTCTAGAGTCAACCCCACCGAGAGCCCCTAACCTCGCTGCAGGTGACCAGCCTCAGGTGCCAGGAGCCGCAGGTGTGGACCTCTCCTGTGTCCTGCTCTACTTCATGTGGTTAAACTTTAAAAACCTTAAGGAATGAACCAAAAATACAAAGTAGTGAGAATACATCCATTTATGGACTAACCTGTTCAGTTTTCTGTTTGTAAGACTCTTCAGGAGCCTATGAGTCACACATATAGCCTTGTGAACACAATCAGCACTGCATGTAACTGAGATTAATTTCTATCGTCAATTTAAAATTGCACCTAGATTCTCCATGAGATGTTTTTCCTAATAATTCACTATAACAATAAAGCATTTTCTAAAATTATAATGCTACTTGCTATTAGTAAAATCCTGATAGGTTTAATATAATATAAGAGTAAAACGACTTTCTGTGCGTATTTTTTTTAACCCCTGGTCAATATTCTTGAAACCATCAAATGAGATTCAGAGCAAGTTTCCTAGGTTTAGTAACATAGTAATCTGATGGTTTTTAATGAGAAGCTTTCTCTTGCTTTTAAGATCAATTATAACAAGAGTGTTATGACGATATTCACAAAGATCCATGAAGCTTGATTTGGGTGAGGAGATGAAATCGTTCCCAAATCGTTCATCAGAGGCTCTGAAGACTCAGCCAGGCCTGTGTGTCCAGTTGTCTTCTCTTGCTTTTAGAACAACTTCAAGATGTGGCTGATCATGACATGAGAGTGATTTTTCCAACAGCTTAGAGAAGTCCTTAGTCAATAGGCACAAGCCTTGTAATGAAATGTTTATTGATTTGGGAACATATGTGGTATGGCTTCACAGTAATGAAATTAGATTTATTCTAAAACATTTGAAAATGTATCTGCTTTAAAGTGAAGTTATACAAATATACAATTGCTTATCCATCTATGTCTCAAGCCTGTAGAAGAGAAGTTTATTTTGTTTTAAAATAAGTAGGGCCGGGCTCGGTGGCTCAGCCTGTCATCCCACGCTGTTGGGAGGCCGAGGTGAGTGGATTGCCTGAGCCCGCGGGTTCGAGACCCACCTGGGAAACCTTGGCGAGACCTCATCTCTACAATAAATCAAAAACTAGCCGGGCGTGGTAGCTCACGCCTGTAGTTCCAGCTACTCGGAAGGCTGAGGCGGAAGGATCGCCGGAGCCCGGCAGGTCGAGGCTGCGGTGGCCGGGAGCGGCCACTGCACTCCAGTCTGGGTGACAGAGTGAGACTCCAACTCAAATGAATGCATGAATGAATGAATGAATAAATAAATAAATAAATAAATAAAATAAGAAGGAAAAAGTTCACAAATGATGGTTCTTCATCTGTGTGCATATTTGTGTGTATTTAGCTATAAGGCGGTTTTAACCAAATGTCCTTACTAATGTTTTTGTCTTATTTGCATGCATTATGCACTCTCCATAATGCTCAGTGCTGTGCTGTGGATAGACAGGCATGCTTGGTAGTTCTGATCTCAGCCTCTGTGAACTAAGCTGATTCTGTTGAATCCAAATAGGTATCTTTTGAACATTCACTATATCATTAGCACCAGGTTGCATGCTATAAAAAATAGGAAAGAAGCATATATAGGACCATCTCCAACAAGAAGCTTGAGAAGCTATTGAGGATATAAGAGCTCCGATATAAAGCCATCAAAACAATAAATTATTAAGAGATGAAACAGAGGCCCATAAAGTGCTAAGTGAGATTGAAATAGGAAGAAATCAGTGATTTAGCATGTCTTTCTGATGCTTTACCAGGCTAGAATAGGTTACTTAATGATATATAAATTCAAACAATTATGTTCCTTATGCTATTCACGTTGCTCTGGAAACATCCATTTACTAGAGCAGGGCTTCCCAACCTCCTAGGCCACAGACTGATACCACTTCATGGCCTGTTGGGAATCCAGCCACGCAGCAGCAGGTGAGCAGCAGGTGAGCAAGCAAATTTACTGTACTTTCCATTGCTCACATTACTGCCTGAGTTCCATCTTCTGTCAGATCAGTGGCGGCATTAGATTCCTATAGGAGTGCAAACCCTATTATGACCTGCACACACAAGGGATCTAGGTTGCAGGTTCCTTATGAGAATCTAATGCACGATGATCTGAGATGGTGATGCTAGCGCTGGGGAGTGGCTGCACATACAGATTAACATGAGCAGTGAGATTTGACTGCACAGAGACCATCATAAATCAAATGCCTGCAGATTCATATCAAAGCCCTATCAGTGAGTGCACAATAAATGTAATGTGCTTGAATCATCCTGAAACCATTGTGCCCCCTGCCCCCCAGTCCATGGAAAGATCGTCTTTTATGAAACCAGTCCCTGATGCTGAAAGGTTGAGGGCTGCTGCACTAGAGGATGTCCCGAACCAAGTTTGAGACCAATCCCTCTCCTCGTATCAGAGGACATTCATTCCAAGTCCCACATGCAGATCAGCGTGGCTGTTCTGACTACCAGAGTCATGACTGTAATAGCAAAGTCACCCTCCACATCCATCGGGCACAGATCCTACCGATAGCATTTGGCATCGCTGTTGGCAGAGTGGCATGCCCACCGGTCAGCTGCTTTCCTAACCACCCCCTGGGCCCTCAAATATGCATGAGAGTGATTTTGAGAAATAATGAAGAGAGAGAGGACACCGAGAGAACATATCCTGCCCTCCGATGTTGGTTTTCAAAATAAATAAAAAACTTGGCAGCTGATGACTACCGTGTGACTGGAAGTCTTTTATAATCACCTAAAGGAATGATGTTGACAGTGAACTGTGTGCTTTAACAGAATGCCTTTGCACTTTCCCCAGAGCCAGGTAACAGTGAACGGAAACTCTGGAGGTGCCGTGAGTCCCATGAGTTACTATCAAAGACCGTTTTCCCCTTCGGCGTACTCTCTCCCAGCCTCGCTCAACTCAAGCATTGTCATGCAGCATGGCAGATTCCTTGGTAAGTAACTCAGTCACCATGAGTTGCATGACAATTTCAACATGGCAAGTACTAATCACATGAGAAGAATGTAAGGCATCTGAGTGAGGCAGGAGCATTCAGCATGCCACTATTTGGTGACCGATTATTATCCTAGAGGAGGCATTGGAGCGGATGGTTCACAGCACTCACCTAGTCCAAGATGATGATTCCCCTCCCCCATATCTGAGCCTGAAATCGACTGAGATGTTTGGCATGGGGTAAAAAGAAAAAGAGGATGGCTGGTTAGCGAGAGGGAGTTTGCACCACCGGAGAACATGAATACAGTGCTTTTCCATTGAGGCAGCTGGTTGCTCTGTGGAAGAACTTCCACTGGTGGAATATTCTTTGGGTGTTTGTAAAAGGAAGAATTGTTTAACAGTTAAAACAGTATAACAAGCTGACAGGTTGCATCACACAGTAGTAGAGCAGTAACCTACTGGCTCACGAAGTAGGAAACTGAGGCTAGGCGACCCTAAGTCAGGGATCTGGTCGTGGGAAACTTAAGCTTTCCCTTAAAGGAAGCTTCCATAATTTCATAGAGAAATAAAGTTAGAGCTCTCCTCTAGAAAGTAAATGAACACGGGAACACTCATAACACATTCCTGAGCATAAAATTTCACAGGGTTTGCGAACTCTTTGTAGTCTCCTAGAAAAGCAGTGTACTGTATGATGACAGAAATGTTCTTACATGGTAAAATATATTCAGATAGTTTAGAAAATAATGTAATAAACATTTCTTGGTTTTTTTAAATGTAATTTTAAAACCCCAAAGTATTAAAACACATACCAAATTGAAGCATCTTAGGAAATCAGACTAAAAAAGTTTCCATGATATTGAGTCACTAGAAAGCAGGAGGCAGAGAGGAAGGCTGAGGACAGCAGGACTGCCCCACACCCCCCAGAAAAAGAGATGCCCGGTCTTCTGGCCACCACAGACCGGCCACAGCGGGCAAGAAACTAGAATCCAAGACTCAAACGACCACGTCCTCTCTGACAGCAGACAGCAAGCCCCCCTCCCCAGCACCAGCTGGTGTATTGAAAGAATGTGCTTCTCCTTTATCAAGGAATCTTGATGTCAGCATCCAGCAGGTACATTGTGAAATTCGGCTCCTGCAGTCAACAAAACCCTCTAAGACTTTAAATGTAGCCGTGGGAATCATTAAAAAAAAGTTTACATATATCTTGCCTTCTCTAATGCTGCTCCTGAGGATCATCTGTGAATCTTACAAGGATGTCCTTTTAGAGTTTAAGGAAGCAGAATTTCCTTGAGGCAAAATTTTGCCCTTTAACAAGCGATCTGCAGTACAGCATTATAATGAAGTTCTCCACATCTATATATATATTTTTAATGGAACTACACATTATCACATGTATAAAGTAAAACTCTAGAAATTATTCTAGCCATAGCATTTTCCCAAATAATAATCATCAAAGTCTGACTCTTTGTCTCATTGCCTGTCTTAGTGAACACAGTTTTGTCCTCACCCTCACCACCACCCAAAAATACAGAAACTCTTGATTTTAGAACATTTCAGTGAGTAGATTTTACATATAAACTATACTGTATCCAAAGAAATTCCTTATGTAAACATTGAAAAAATTGCTACTGGCCAATGCTATGATAAGTCCTGTGGAGAATATAGAAGGTGACTTTGCCCTACATGAACTTTGTATTTAGTTTTGGACAAAATATTGCAAAGTGAGAACTAGTGGGCCATATAAGAGAATAATAAAATAAAAAGACTAACTCTTATTACATAAAGCTATAGGTTCATAGACTCTGATAAACCAGGTAAGAAGACAGAGTTGATGCTTCATGCTTGGACTAGGACTTTGTCCATGCCAGGTGTTCAAAAAACACTTGTTGCTGATAAAAAATAGTAGCATCATTGCCAGCTCATATCTTTTTTAGGATTTAAATAAAAGTCAAAAATATCACATTGTATCTTAATTTGGAAAACATGTTATGTTCACATTTAATGTCACATCGATTTTATTCTTAGTCTTATCTATTCCTTTTTTAAAAGTGTACTGAAAATGCTTTTCTGATGCAAACTAAATTGAAAATAGCCATAATAATAGTAATAGCAGTTATAAATGTTACAATGGATTTTACCTTAGAGAGAGCTTAACTTTCATTATTCTTATAAATGAAGAATCAGAATGTCTTTAAAAGCTTACTTACAATGTTATATACTAATTTTTCATGAAAAACACATTTATATAGAATATATCACACACACACGCACACATGAATATCAGCGAATCCCACCCTGAGACATAAGGACTTTTTCATTTCTACATAAATGAACTTTCTGAGTGATTGTCCCAACAAACCATAATATAAAGAATATAAACAGAATGCTATTCTTGGTCACCAAAAGTTTGAAATTAACGTAGAAAACTAGGAAGTTATAATTGTACCAGATGAATGGTAATAATGTTGATTTTCAAAAATACCTGTGAACTAAGAATATATGTAATATATAGTGCACATATGTACTCTGTTGCTTCTGAAATATCCTGGAAGTTAATAAAAGCAACTTAAAGTTAGGAACTTGATAGGTATCATCTAATTTATATCCTTAGGGCAATTTTTATTCACAAAGGGTAAAAACTTACAGTTTGGAGTATTTTAAAGTAAAAAAAAAAAAAGAAGAAGGTACTATGGCCATCATGGCTACTTGAAAAAAATGTAATTAATACTAATAATTTTAAAACATTTATTTACATATAAGCCTTCACATCCAAGCACAAGATGTGTTTGGATGTGAAGATTTTTTTAAAGTGATTTTCATTTCCTCTTCATTTTTATGAAATCACTCTCACTGACTCGATGTTCACATCGCTGTCTGAAAATACATTTCAGTACTTGTCAATAATACTAGTTAGCAGGATCCCAAGAATAAGCTTAATATAAATTACAACCTGAGGGAAATCACTAACCTTGTCTCAGCCTCTGCCCCCTCATCTGGAAAACTGATTTTTGCTCACCCCGTCCCCAGCCATCCCTAAGGCTCCCGAGCGATAAGGTGAGAGGGTGCATGCGTCGTGTGACTTAGCACCGTGACTGCCACAGTCATTTTTTCTTCCTCCGCCTTCTTCCTCCAGTGGTGAAGACCTCCACAGGTCCTTGTCACCACAGGTCTGTTCCCTTCACGGCATCCTCTGCCAATAGGTGGCCCAGATGGGAGGAGTGTGAGTCAAAGGAGATAGTGGTGGAAATATGCACTCTACGTTACGGTTGAGGGCAGCACACCATGAGAGAGGCCATCAATGTATGACAGCTTGTGAATCTGATAGATTGCCTTTACCGCCTTTTCGGCACAGATTCCACAGAGACTTATCCCCAGCATGCACAGTCTCTGGACGGTACCACAGGCAGCTCGATCCCACTGTACAGATCCTCGGAGGAGGAGAGGAGAGTGACAGTCATCAAAGCCCCGCATTACCCGGGAATCGGGCCGGTGGATGAATCCGGAATCCCCACAGCAATTAGAACGGTAGGAAATGCCAGCATGTGCGTCTCTCTGGGCTTGTGCACAGACTCCACAAAGAACGAATTGTCCGTGGCTTTGTGCATTCCTAGGGTCTTATATAATGAGGATTGCCCTCCATGCCATCTGAGTTCTCATGAATGTTGTGCTGTGTGTGGCAGAGAAAGAAGGCTGTCTATCAGAGACAATTACACAGTCTGTTTTTCCACCAAAGTAGAAATCGTGAAAACTGTGATTTTTGTTAAGTGATAAAACTATGTTGTGGGGGGTTTTTTGTTGTTTTTACCTTTTACCAATGAGGATTAGGTCAACAGAGAGAAGACAGGAGAGTGGGAATTCTTGGGCTGCATAGAATTCCCACATGCATTGCGAATAAACGAGTAGTTTATTTGTTTCTTGAAACAAATGCATGTTAACACCGGGAGGTTGGGAGCTGTGAATTGGGAGTTGGGAGCTGAGATGATTGGAGTGAAGGAAGTTAATGCCACGGAAAGGAAAAACTGCCTGAAGAAAAATACACATTTCAATGTCCCTCTTTAACTGCGCCTGCTGAGAGCGCTCCTGGGATGATCAGTGAAAGTGTTTGGATTTTTTTCTCGTCTTTAAACTCCGCCAGAGCTCAGTGTGTCAGGGCAGCCCCTTCTGGCAAAGCTGAGCAGTAGCAGAGGCAGCTTTTGAGAGCTGGGCAGGGAGCTGCTCGCTGACCAAGTCACTGGAAGAGAAAGCTTGTGCTGACAGGGAGAAGGAAGCCGGTGGAGGCAGGATGAGAGCCACAGCACCTCTGCAGGTGAACCTGGGGAGGCGGGGAGGAAGCCCGGGGGCGTTGGTTTCACCTGCAGTCCCCACTTAAAGCGCTGGGGTGTTGCCAAGAGCCCTTTCCCTGGAATGCAGACCTGGGGTGGGGGGGAGCATGCAATGACAATAAGGAACAGACCAGAGAATGGGAGAGACAGAAAAAAAGCAATGGTGAGATTGGAAACAGTCAAAAACAACTGACAATCGAGTGTTGGGGTTTTCTTCTCTCCTGGAATTTGCATTTTTTATATTGGGATTATGCCTTTGAGATACAGAGAGAAGAGTTAAAAATGGGTTATTCTAAGCCTCTATATTAAAATTGGAGGCCAAAAAGTAAATCTGTACAACAGTTGCTAGGGTTTTAGACTCATTAGATGGTAGGAATGTTGAATGTGACTAATTACAAAGTCCTAACAGTCTGTCTTGGCACCGATGATTGTCATACTTAAGTGACAAACAGAAGTTCAAGGATAGTAACTAATATTCTTCATCTTATGTCAATTGCATGTTTCTGGAGATGGTGTTTTGTCGTTCATTTCCCTTTTAGGATTTCTGACTCAAAATAGTAAAATTTGAAAATTTTTTCTAAGAGGGTAAGGATATAGCATTACTTTCTCAGTAATGTAGGGACAGACAGGCATGATGTCACTGGTTTTATCTCAGTGACCTTTGAGGCATAGTATATACACAGATTAAGAGATCCCTGCTTCTGTGTACTTATAGATTCTGTCTGAAAGGATTTCATCAGAGATCTCTGGGTGTATTTTTAAGTCAATACATGATATATAAAAATGGACATGCAAACATGGACCTTTTTTTCAATCCATAAGTTGTAATTTCCTTAACTAGCAAGGCTTTGCTTTATTAGTTTTTAAAAGGACAGACTGAGATACTAAAGATAGTTAATGGAAATGAAGTAGTATTAAAATTTTTATATTGTTTACTGCCAAATCAAAAGCATGCTTGGGTATGCATAAGCAAACAAGTACACTAAACATTAAGTGCTAGCTTCTCTTCTGAAAATAGAAAATAAAATATAAACGATTCAGAAGTTCCTTAAAAGGAGCTCTAATTTTATGTACAACTGTGCTCTTACTTAGAGCTTTGAAACCTTACAAAGAAGGTGCAGGTCTGTGAAGACTCTTCTCCTGTTCACATGTACTATTTGCAGCCCTACAGAGCACATCCCAAGTATAGCTGTGTTTATAAATGTTGAGTCAGGCCATCTCTGAGCCATAGCAGGCCACAAATCTCTGAAGTTGTTTTTCTTTCTCATTCTTGTAGAAAGTAATGATTGTCAGACTCACATTGCTTCGTGTTAGCTTTCTGCACAGTGTATATGCCACAGGTAGTACTGTCTCAGTATACCATATTAATGCATCATGTTAGACAGCCAGCATATATCAAGGAAACACAATTTTGTAAAGTGATCTAGACACTGTAGAAAGCCAAGAGTCAATAAATAGTACTTTGGGGCATTTTAATGAAAGGAAGCAGCTCACCACATTGTCTTCTCTCCTGTGACCTGGGGTGTCCAAGTTAGCCTTTCACTGCCATTCTTGAAAACAACAACAAAAATCGCTAGGGCTCAGGTCCCATGAGACTGTGTAATAGAGGCCAGCTAGTTAAGTGAAATACGAGATTCTTTTTTTTTTCTACCTTGAATATATTTGTTTGAGCATTTTCAAAGCTGAAAACAGGCAAAAATAGAACAGAATCACTGTATAACGATATGTAGAAAATATGTCTTCCCCCCCTTTTTTGAAATCTCTGTGTGTTAAATCCGTGAAGAGCTCTGATGTCTTACAAACTGTAGGAATGGAAAGATTCAGGTCTATTCAGTCAAGAAAACAGCTGTGTAGTGAATTACTAATAGTTATTTTTTATACAAAATGATTCTGAAGAACACATACAAAGTAAACCTTCTCAAATTTAAGTAGACTTCTTAATCTAATTATTAGGTATAACAACCTCCACAATGGCATTTAAAGAAGGAATTTGAACTGCTTAGAGTACTTGTTTTAGAAAGGGACATAGAGTTTTACCAGCTTCATATTCTCCTCTGCCAACCGACGGGGCATTTTCTAGCATCTGTGTGCTCACCATATAAAGCTTGCAGATGGCACAAGAGTGATATCCTACCTGATATAGGCCCTCCAGCAAGTGAGGGAAAAAACCCTATCTGTCAAGATGCATTGCCATATACAGTGATAGAACTTACTTATTAGGCTTCCTCGCTCTCATTGGCTGTGTCCAGGAAAATATTTTTGTATAATGGTATGTCTTATTTTCTGTTGCTTTAATACTGTAAAAGAAATGAAGCTTAATAAAAGAGAAGTCGGCCTTTTATAAAAATGAACCCCCTTTATAGATCCATGTTCAGCTACTTTACTTAAAGCCACAACTAGTAGTTAGACTGTTGCTCCATCATTATAGCAGCCCCCTGCTTTCACTAGAGGTCAATCAATAATCCCCTCAATCTTTCCATAGTAAGAGCCTAGAATAAAGGGGTGATTCACAAAAAAAGTCAAGTAGCCTTTAATGTTAATTTGGTGATTACCAGAATCTTATATTCCCAGAGATCAAAATAAATTTAGATATAGCACAAAACCCTCCATATCTAAATAAAAAGTACAGTGACGACTTGTCTGGAAAAAAAAATCAAGTTATAAAATCTAAATCAAAGCTCAGTCTAACAAGTACAAGATTATTTTTGGATCAGGCCACAAAATTTTTTAAATCAAGAGAACTGTCTTGGAAAATCTGGAATATTTAGTTACTGTATGCAGAAGGGTCAAGTTTGTTGCCCAAGTAGCTCTGAAAGAGTTTGGGTAAAAATCTTGCCAAGAAGAATCTTAAATCATGATTATAAAGGTATATATCTACTTTCACAGGTGCACAATAAGGTAGAGCTCTATCCAATAAGTTAAATCCATTCATAATTTCATTCTGCAAGTATTTGAGGTTTCCTGGTGTTATTATTTACTGACATTATTATAGTCTACGTACTGTTCCAGACCTTCTTGTATACATTGTCTCATTCAATTTCCATAACAAACCCATGACTTAGATAGAATTATGTCATTTTAGGTGAAAACTGAGGCTCAAAAAGGTTGCCTAAGTTGCCCAGATTCATATTGCTAGGAAGTATTAAGCAATAATTAAAGGAACCAAGACCGGAATGTTAGTTCCAGAATCCACATTTATTTCACCTTTCTACTACGGCCTGCTATTCCTATCATGTCCAAGGCCTGGGATGCATAAGGAACCTGTGCTCTCAAGGAACTTGCAATTAGCAAGGCAAATGTCGTGGACACTTTACCGTTTAAAATTATTTGAAACAATATCTACATTTTTAAATGTGCTCCAGTATTTTGGATTGTCTACTACATTCAGTATTTTAAAAACATAGACTAGTAAATACCAAATTTATTTCTCTAAGTCTAACCTAACCAGAATACAGATTGAATCAAAATATTCCCTAGTTAGTTCTAAAAATAATGTCTTAACTAGGCGCAATGGCTCACACCTGTAATCCCAGCACTCTGGGAGGTCAAGGCAAGAGGATTGCTTTGATCCCAGGAGATCGAGGCCAGCCTGGTCAACATAGTGAGATTTCACCTCTACAATTTTTTTTTTTTAATTAGCCAGCGATGGTGGCATGTACCAGTAGTCCTAGCTACTCAGGAGGTTGAGGCAAAAGGATTGCCTGAGCCCAAGATCTCGAGACTGTAGTGAGCCATGATTCTGCCACCACATTGACAGAGTGAGGCCCTGGTTGACAGAGTGAGAACCCAGCACAAAAAAATAAATAAATGCAAATTTAAAAATAAGAATAATGTCTTGACAGAACATTTAATAAAAAATTTTAAGGATAATGACAATTATCACAAAAAGGAGTTAAGCAAACTTTTTATATAAATATGTTTGTACAAATATCAACAGGTGCTGAGCACAGCTAATAACTGAAAAAAATAAAGCCATAACATTGAATGTTGCAATTCAGTCTCAATTCAAACACAGGATAATATACTTACAAACTGCACACATAACTGAATAAATTGCGGAAATTGTCATCAAGTCGTAGTAAAGAGTCAGAAAATGTTATATCACAGAATTGAAATGTTATTAAAAAGATAAAAATATAGAAGTGAAAACATTTAAGAGCAATGTTGACTTGTAACTAATGACACTCTGTATTGCAGACAGTTGACCGGCCAAAGGACTGGTATAAGACGATGTTTAAGCAAATTCACATGGTGCACAAGCCAGGTGGGTGTGTTGCTCTGTTTTCTGATCAGACCCTTGTGGGTTTTATATATATATATATATATATATATATAGGATATATACTTCTCTTTTGTGTAGGCTTCATTCGCACAAAATGTCAGGACCCCAGCAAATTCCATGGCCCGTTTCCTTTCACCATTCCTCCTATCCGCCTTTACCACTCTGAAATCACAGGTCTCTGTGCCTCTGCCTCAGCCCTGAGTTGTCAGTTAAGCCTCTTCTGAGGGGCCCCTTGGAGGACTGGCAGGTGTCTGGGCTTATGCCTCCATTCTTCCTCACCCACAACTTAAAACCGGTGTGTTTGCTGGATAAACAGATGCATCGTTCCTCTGTGAGGAGAGGCTGGGCTGACTGAGCCTGCTCTGCTCAGTTGACAAGTGATCTCTAAAGCACTTAGTGAAGGAGATTTGTGATCCAGGGGAGACAGGAATCCAGGGGCAAGTAAAGAGAAGGGTAGCAAGCAAATATGTTACAAGCAAGAAGGGGTGACCTGTAGAGGCCCAGCGAAAAGCAATATTGGGAAAAGCGGTGCTATGAACAAGGAAAAAAAAGTACGCTGCTTTCCTAACAAATTCCTGTTGTTTCTCTGAAGTTCTACTGTCTTGTTATGCTGTGGTGACCGAATCTATATTACCATAATATTTATGTTTCATTTTCTAGATGATGACACAGACATGTATAATACTCCTTATACATACAATGCAGGTAGGACGGGTTTCCTTGCTTGCAGTAAATATATTATGCTCAGCAATGTTTGGAAGAACTACCCAGTCACTTTTTTTACTTTTCTGTTTGAGCACAAGTTTTCAGATCATATAATTGGTTGGATACTTTTTTTTTTTCTTTTCTCAGAGCATGCCTAACAAAAGGATTGATCTTTTCTCATGGAAATGAGAACTAATACAGTTTTATCTCATTCATTCCCACTGTTAGTTTGTTCTCAGCTTCAGGAATGTTTAACCAAAGTGTGAAGGACAGCCTGAAAGAACATACTGTAACCCAGGGTACAAAATAAGATAAAGATCTTCTTTTATCTGCAGAGAGAGTGATTACAATTGCATAAGATCTTTCAGATACACTTCACAAAAAACAAGTCAAGCAAAGTATTCTGTGACCTTGTCTCTGCTTTTGCCCAAAATGCAACCCATTCATTGAAAGATTTTTTTAAAATCCCACTTGGCCAGGCTGCTTTTCTGACTCAGAGTTGCCAGTGGTCACAATAAAATGACTTCAGTTTCGGGCACTGCAACTTGAATTGGAGTGCCCTGGGACCTCGTGACGTGTCTGCAGGCTGAAGGGAAGACCCCTAAATCTGTGTCCCTTCGTCACTTTTTCCTGAGTGTTGCATCGAGGGATTCCACCCAGGCCTCCTCTCCTCCCAGCCACAGGGTCAGAGCTGATACACAGTTGTCCAAGGTTCAGCAGCTGTGACCTGACTCAGGGGTTCCCCTCAGCCCAGTCAGCCTGGGACCCCTCGTGGCTGTCCCCTCCCGCACACCTGGAGACCCGCATTCAGGCCCTTTAGCTGTTAGGGACTGTGCTGTTGGTCTTCAAAAACAAATAGAGGAAAAATGAGGAAGACAAGCTCAGCAAGCTGTAAGACCTCTGGTTTTAGGGCTTGGCTCCCCCAAATGATTCCAGGAGGTCCACTGATGTTTCTCTCAACTTTCTCTCTCTCTTTTTTTTTTTTTGAGTTGGAGTCTCACTGTCTCGCCCAGGCTGGAGTGCAGTTGGCACACTCACGGTCATCACAGCCTTGACCTGCTGGGCTCAGGCGATCTTTCCGCCTCAGCCTTCCAAGTAGCTGGAGCCAGGCATGTACCCCATGCCCAACTAATTTTTTTTTTTGTAGAGATGAGGTCGCACCAATTTGCCCAGGCTGGTCTCAAACCCGTGGGCTCAGGCAATCCTCTCACCTTGGCCTTCCAAAGTGCTAGGATTATAGGCATGAGGCACCGCATCCAGCCTCTCTCAACTTTCATCCCTGGGTCTGGGTACCCCAAAATCACCCCCTTTATTTAGCTCAAAGGCTGAAGCCTGTGAAATCAATGCAAAACCATAAGTGTAGATGTCTCTTTTCATTCACTGTGGAAATTTGCGTGGACTTCCAGGAGAATCAGATGAGTGCAAATAGATTCAGCCCAAAATATTGAGGTTATGAGAAATTCAGAATTTTTATAAATTTTTTTAATTTTGAAGTTTGCGTCACATTAGTAATTAGTGAGTGGAACTTATACCTTGTAAGTGATAAATAAGTTACATATCACCTCGTAGAGCCCTCCAGGTTTTATCTGATCAGTAGACAAAACAACTGCAACTAGTCTCTTCCCTTACTACTAACCTTACATCTCACAGCTTTATGTTTTGCCCTTTTCTGCCTTCTTTTGTTTTCTATACTGTTCTGCTACCCTCTTCCCCTACCCACCTAAACTAATCCTTCAGGGTTAACTCCAGTTGCCAGGGTTCCCAAATATCCTCTTTGATCAATCCACCACCTTCTAACACCTTTTAATTCTTAATATGTGTTTTCCTCATTTGGTCTTTATTGTACTTTACCTGTTATTTTCAATTATAATTCTATTGTGTTTCATTTCTCCAAATGTGCTGTGAGCATATTGAGGGTCGTTTCTCTGTCTCTTGCATGGCACCTTATATACACAACCTGTGCAATAGTTTGTTTGACTGAAATTAACATATTAATTGTCATATGTTAGAGTTTTAAATGTATTATAAGATTCAGAAGCAATCCTTAGTATTCTTAATCTTACTTCTGAAATCTTAGCTATGTTATTAATTTATATGATCAAAGAGAACATTTTTGGAGTACTCATAAGTTTATACCTAGGACCAGTCTGAATTATTACTAATTCTGAAATAATCGACAAAGATTTACTGTAATCAGGACTTGTGAATAGAATAAATTATGAATTAACTAAGATTAGCAAAGTAATGATATCAGTAAATTAATAAATAACTATCATCTAATGTATACACTGTGAATATGCTTATTGATAGTAATTTTTGCATAATCAATGGAATATTTTGAAGGGTACAGATGATTTGATGCACTTTTAAAATGTCACGTGCTTCTGTTTTGTGTTTGTGTTTGTTTGTTTTTCATAAAAGGTCTGCACAACCCTCCCTACAGTGCTCAGTCACACCCTGCTGCAAAGACCCAGACCTACAGACCTCTTTCCAAAAGCCACTCTGACAATGGCACCAATGCCTTTAAGGACGCATCCTCCCCAGTGCCTCCCCCACAGGTTCCACCTCCAGTCCCACCACTTCGACCAAGAGATCGGTCTTCAACAGAAAAGTAAGGCATTTTCCCCTAAAGTGGCCTATATTATACTTAGGACAAAAATTAAGACACATGCTATTCAGTGGAAGAATCAGTGCACACCTCACAGAGGGAATATCTGTAGGATCCCATTAGTTCATACATGCATGAGATTGATCTCCTCTGTTGAGATTGTGGCAAACGTTATCACAGTCTTGGTTTATTGTGCCCTTGATATCAGTGCCTTCAATGGGACTTGAAGTAGCATGAGCACAGTTTCTACTTTTTGATCAATAAATGCATGCAAATGATAAATAAGTAGAAATAACTGACATGTACTTCCATTGGTGTACCAAGTTAGAGACTAGGTGGTTAATTTTCTGTTTCCTCGTGTCTATGAATAAAGTATCTTTTTGAAAGCAGGGAAATTATTCATAAATCATAAATAAGGCATTAGTTAATAAGTGTCTATCTGTGATTCATTTCCCCCAGTTTTGGGAACTGATACTAGTTTTCACTTCTTCACTGAAATATTTTTATACAAGCTACTCACACTAAAATAAGAATTTTAAAACACACTTTTATTGTGTCATTTTTATTAGGATTATGACTAAGATGTCTACTTATAGGGAACCTTTACTGAGAGCTCACTATGAGCCAAGCATTAGGCTAAGTACTTTTCATGTATTATATCACTTGATTCTGAGAACAACCCAATGAGATATGTTCTATTTCAGAGACAAAGAAGCTGCAGTTTAGAAAAATAAAGCGACTTTCTCAGCTCATACAGCTAGTATGTTCTAGCCAGGATTCAAAACTAGCTCTAATTAAAAGCCTATGCTATACTTGCAATTAAAAAATCCGAAGAATATAAAAAGTATTATTTGTTAGTACTGGTTATTAATCATTTGTCATACCCATCCCCCCAAAATTATATTCAACACCCTATTGTACCACTAAGAGTTATTGGTGATCATGTAAGGAATAGCATACCACGAAAATAGACACACATCATGTGTGAAGGGGTTTCCATTTTAATTCCAGTCTCCTCAGGATGATTTAGATGATGCCTTAAAATTGAGAAACAATTGTCATGACATAAAACAGTATCTTTGCCCTAAAAAGGAATCAAAATTAGCATTTAGATTAAACTGTTTTATTTGTCCTATGTGTTTAGTTAAGATAAATTTTTTTTTTTGAGTTGGAGTCTCACTCTGTCACCCAGACTGGAATGCAGTAGCTGCTTCCAGCCCCCGCAGCCTCGTCCTCCCGGGCTCCGGCGATCCTTCCCCCTCAGCCTTCCAAGTAGCTGGAACTACAGGCGCTCACTACCACACCCAGCTGATATTTTGATTTATTGTAGAGATAAGGTCTCGCCAAGTTGCCCAGGCAGGTCTCGAACCCACGGACTCAGGCAATCCACTCACCTCAGCCTCCCAAAGGCACGGGATTACAGACTGAGCCACTGAGCCCAGCTAAAATAAATCTTATTAATAAATATGATAATCCCTTAAAATAGTCCAGATATCTTTTATATACATATATTGTCTATGTAATGCTTACAACTCCTCTGCAAGGAAAGAGAACACACTTTTACTAACTGTGTTTTACACAGTTGGAAAAGCTAAGATTGAAAAGGTTTAAGGTTTCTGCTGAACATCACTCAGCAATTTATAGAAAGTTCGGACTTGCCCCTAATTCTGTCTCTTAGAGCGCTTCTATTTCCAACCTCGTGAAGTCAGAATTTAATTCTATTCCGTGGAATCAGAATTAACCCAATCTATAGTCAGAAGACCCTTCTTCCCAAAACTGATAGGCTCAAAGGAAGCCTTCTTCTTTTAGCTCCAGCTGCCTAGAAAAACTCTACTTTGTAAGTCCTTCTCTGACAGCCCCTTGAAGGATATCAGTTCAGGAAAAAGCACTGATTCCCATGAGTGAGATGTTTGTCCCTGCTTTTACAAGGCTAATACCAAAAGAGGCTCTTCTGTGCCACACAGCCTGCATGCAAACTCACATGACACTTCTGTACTTTCCCAGAACAACTATGATGCCACTGCAAAAAATAAGATCAAACATGGCGTGTACATTACTCCTTGTCATCTTGGATCAAAAATACCAGGGTACAGAGTGGTGGGTTAAACTCATAAAGCTTAACAGAGCAGCTGCCACTTACTTTGAACACCTGCATATGCGGCTGCCATTAGGGATCCAGGGGTTCAATAACAGGCCACTGTCTGCCTGTCTACAAACTCCTGTGTGAAATTTGGAGCCATCAGGAGGAAGGGCATATGAAAAAGAAAGAAAAATGAAATATGAAATAGAAGAGTTCACTTTCTTTAAGTCATTTATGTCAAACAAAACATAAATGTGGTATTTTTTGCGGATTAATTTTTTATCCTGAGATCGTTTTTTAAAAATCTATACTAAAATTAACTTTGAAAACAGATATAAGTAGTTTTACATGATTACTTTAAGCATATGAGATTATTTTAATGTGTGATTTGTTGTTTATTTCTAGGCATGACTGGGACCCTCCAGACAGAAAAGTGGATACAAGAAAATTCCGGTCTGAGCCGAGAAGTATTTTTGAGTATGAACCTGGCAAGTCGTCAATTCTGCAGCACGAAAGACCAGTAAGCACTTGTCATTAGACTGCCAGCTCTCTGGGCTTCCAGGGTTCCCAAATAAAACTGAATTTCATGTCATTTAGCAATTTTTGTTACAAAGGTAATTTATTTATTTGGCATTATTTAGAAATCATGTTTATTTTCTGTCATAATTGTGCATCTCATCTCAGAACTGAAAGACGCACTAATATATTGTCTCTACTGACCAAATATGTGTGTGCGTGTGTGTATGTGTGTGTGTGTGTGTAGGATTCATTTGCAGATAACTGTAACTGTACCTAAGTATGAACTTGAACTCAATTTTTTTACATAAATGCAACCCTCATAAATGCAACACTTGATTGCTATTATAGATTGCTAATGAGAAAAGTCATTAGTGAATCTCCCCAGTACACATGGACCTAAGCAGTTCTATCCCTTGGTTTATATATATATACACACATATTAAAATGTATATATATACATTTAAATGTATATATGTACATATATACATATTAAAATGTGTCTTTGGCTTAAGGGGAAACTTTCCAAATGCCCTTTCTATAACAAGTTGTTTTAATTGATTCTTATTAAATCCCTCTCAGGTTACCAAGCCTCAAGCTTCCTGATTGATTGTCATTCTAATGGATCAAGATTCTATTTCACTTTGCAGTATATTTTCCGATTACTTATTTAATTATGTGCAAACAAAAAGATATGTAAACTTGAGAAGAGCCACTTGCCTCCTCAAAGTGCAGGCTAACTAATGGGTTCCTCCCTGGCCCTCTCTGTGTTTTCCTTCCCGGCCCTCCTTTCTGTTGTCCTTTGCTTCCCCTCAGAAGTCAGTTCCCTTAGGATCTCTTTGAAACTCTGCAATTCCTCTGCCTCTCCATCCAAACCTGCTTCTAGAAAAACATTTGATGGCAATTGCAGTTACTCTCATGTTTGCTTCAAAATAATTTTGGGTGTCAATGAACAAGAAAAAGAGTTTTCTTTGTTAGCTTCTTCAAGAGTTTCCCCCCCAAAATCAGACTTTTATGTATTGCAAGGCTAACCCTGAGATTTAATTGGAAACCCTTGACTCACCACACCCAACATGAGCATCCTTGATTTAGTTTTTGAAACCCTGTATTTGTGGTTGTGTTCTTGAGAACCATGTTCAAAAACATTATAACCACATAATTCTTACACAGTATTTATCTAAGCCTTCATTGCCTTTCTTCAAATAACTCATGTCTCTCAGAGTAAGAGAACTTCGACAGGAAAACTGAAAGAAAAAAAGATCTCCAATTTGCAGGCTCCACTGCAAACTTATAAAACCGTCTACTAGGTTATATAAGGAAATATCATGATACTTGGAAATTTCCAGAATAAGCATTGAAAGTAATACAATGTCACCATTGCATAAAACTGAAAACAGCAAAATAATAAATCTCGGATTTAAATGTAAATAACAAAACTTAACTAATCATTCTAATCATTTATGAGACTCTTAGGATAACAAACATCGTGATTTTATTGGAATGCTTTTGTAGCTGTGGTATTAGGAAAGAAGATTGATTTTAGAAGCTTTCCCGTCAGGATATTTCTATTATTTACTTATTCAACAAAATTGGTTGAGCACCAACTATGTGCCAGGCACAATGGTGATCAAGACACAGTGACTCCCTCAAGGACTTCAAGTCTATATTTAATGTCTATGCAAGACTAGATCTGCGTTGGTACAAAGTAAACAACCTCTTTTATTATTAAAATAGAGGCACATCTAAAACATTCTTCCTTTACTCCTCCTAGGGTTTGTTCCTTGGACCCATCACTGTGACCAAAACGCCCACGTTACTCATATCTTGGGTAAAAATTAGTAATAACAGCAATAACAATAGTTGTAAATCTTTGTTGAGCACTTACTATGTGCCAAGCTCTGTAATTAGCAATGTATGCCTTATTTCATTGCAAAGTTTCCAACAACCCTAAAAAATAGAAACATGCCATTTCTATTTTAAAGATGAAGAGACTCATGCACATTACCTAACTGCTCAGGGGTCGCAGAACGGGTAGCAGCTGGAACGAGGAGCTGAGCCCAGGCATACTCATGCCTGGTACCTTTGATTACTGTTCTACACCCACCGCAGGGTCAGCCGAGTAGGAACATATTTAGCTAGTGGTCATTATCACTTTAATTAGTTGAATCTATAAATTAGTTGATTTATTAGCTAATTTATATAAATTAGTTGATTTATTAGCTAATTTATAATAAAATATACTTGATTTGCTTTACCAGAAACCTAGGCCCTTGGAGTTACCGTACAAGACCAGTATACTTGGTGGTTGTAAGAGACAGGAAGATTTGTAGCCATGGGTGTTGATAGAGGTTCGGGTATGGAAAGATCTCTGTAGCCGCAGGAAAAAACAAGTGGAAGAAACTTAAATACTAAAAAAGAAATGAAAACAGGCATCTTATGGAAAAAAGGAAAACAAACAAAACTTGTAGCCCTCCTAAACAATTTTGCAGAGGGTCAGCCTTAAGCAAAGTGACTTGAACTGGTCAGAGGTGCCATTTTGGCCTTTTTATTGTAGGACTCGTCTATTATCTTTTTCGAAAAGCCAATCCTGAACTTGTTTCAGTTGCCTCTGTAAGTCAGAAAAGAGCAAAAAGCCAAGTGGGCGGTGGCACCGCAGAGACAGGCCGTCTGCTGACAGTGTATGTGAGATTCTGATGTGTCTTGAACATCTAAGATGCGGAAGATGAGGAGCAGGTTGCCAGATGAGAGTCACGTAGCAGCAAATGGACAGCTCACGGGGAGTGGCTTGAGGTCTTAGGCCTACATTCTCATGTCTTTTGACTTCCAAGTGGTTTGGGAGCATCCCTTTGCCCTTTTCGTTTGCAAATTTTGAAAAACATGCACAAGAGCTAGGCAAGTGGTACGCCCTTTCAACTCCCTCCATGACTCCTCCCTCTGCCCAGTTTTCCTGAGGGTCATCTTGGGCTCCCCTGTCCCCTAGTGAATCAAAGTCCTGCCCACTAAGAGAAATGCCACTGCCCCTCTTCCCTACAGACGTCCATGCCTGGACTGCAATGACAGTCACCTGATTACCACCCCTCCCCCATCCTCTTATCTAGCATCCACACCACAGCTAGGGCATCTGTAGAAAATCTTCATAAAACCTCCAATTCAGAACTTTTTGCTGGCTCTTCAGTATCCAGCAAAATCCAAACCCCTGGGCATAATTTCTCAAAGACTTGACCTTATCAAAGCTGTGGCCTCAGCTGACCTCTCCAGCCTCACCTCTCTTCCCACCCTCCCTGGCTCACTAAGTTCCAGCTACACGGAGAGTTTGCAATTCCCTCCTGGCCCAACCTTTGCACAGACTGTTCTCTCTGCCAGAAAGCCCTCTTCCTTCACACAGGAAGTTTCATTCCATCTTCCAAGTCTCCGTCGAGTCCCACTCTCCCCAGAGAATTGTCCCTGCCTCCTCAACATTAAGTTTGAAGCTCCCCCCTGCTATCGGCTTCTGGCACACGGCATCACCTCAGGGGCCTTTCTGCACTGGGTTGTAATGACCTGTTCGCTTGTCCATATTCCTTATGAGACCTTACACTCCTTGAAGACACCATGTCTGCTGCACCAGTTGTATGCCCGATTATAGTAGGTGTTCAGCAGCTGCTCATTTATTGAGTGACTAAGCGAATGAATAAACACAGGTTTTACCCTTGCCATTAGTGGGTAAAGTTGGTGAGAGGCTAAATCCTTGTTCTCCGTCTATACAAAAGGCCCAGTGGGTCTCTATCAAAGCATTCTTGAGGGATTCGACACACTGCTGTTAGTAGCTGTGACACACTCATTCCATGATTCCGTGGGACCCAAAGGAGGCAGAAGGAGCCGTACTGTTTAAACAAAAGTCGTCCTCAGTCCCTGGCAAAACGATCTCCTTCTTCCTTAGGAAGCAACAGCATATGCTTTTATGTCCTTTAACAGAAAAGTAAAGATAAATGCATTTTTTGAAACTCATAAATATTCATTTGACCATGAATTTAGAAATGTTGACTAAACTGGCCTAATGTTTGATGTAGAAAAGTTATTAGCAACCACCAGGAATTTATCTCTGACTTGAACCACAAATCAGAACTATATTTCCACAATTTATTTATTCCATGAGATAATCATAAAAACTCTGCTGGGATTATGTTAATAAAAACTTTACATCCCATCTAATTTGGATATGTGTGTAAGTGACCACGTCAAAGAAAATTTTTTAAAACAAAGCATTGTTTCGGACCTCTCTACCCTTGATAAAATAGAAAATAATACGAAAATGTTACCTTTCCCTATGATAACTAAACCCACGCATGATGGTAAAAGCAGATGGAAATAGTCATTGAAAACACTGAGCAGAATTGAAATGCAATTTTAGCCCTTAGTGAACTTAAGTTTCTTTATGAATAAAGATTACCAGTGAAAGCTTAAGCTATAAAAAATTAGGGAGTTTCATCTGGTGGTTTGAACATAAAGAATTATCCAAACTAACAGCATATATAGCATTGGTTGTGGAACCACAATAAGTATATAAAACATGGCAGCCAATGCCGTTAAAGCTTAAAATCTAATGAGCACAGTTTTCAAGAACAAAATACATTGGCACTTCTTGCTGTTTGGAACAACATTTAGAAAGCATATACCTCAATGAGAAGAATGAAAACAGTAGAATTTCTATACCCACAAAGGAACTAAATGCTCTTAAATTGTAGAAGACATAATAACTTTAAAATTTGTTTGCCCTTGGTAGCACTTAAATAAGGGTCACCTGTGATTTATAGTTTTAGCTTTTCTTAAACACATCCTCTTGCACTGCTGAGACAAAGTTAGTTTTAAGCAGAAGTTTCCTGAGGTTTTTTAAACGAAAAAAAGAAAACAAGGTGTGCACCAATATCTTTACTCTCTTGTCTTCTACAAGCAGCTGCAGTGATATATAATCATGCCCCCTAAATAAGTTTCTGCATGTTAATATTAGTACTGAGCTCAAAGGAACTTTTGTGTGCCTTGTGGAAAGGGTTGAACTAGTGAGATCATTAGCGTTCATATCCATCTGTTGGCCGGCCATTTGTTTGTGTGTCATCGACCGTTGTGAGGCTTCTGTGTACTTTAGCCGTGTCTCTGGACTGCTAGGGGACTCTTGATTATTGCATGACTAAGGGGATTCAATAGATCAAAAATAGCAAAGAGAAAATTCTGGTTCTGCCACTTACACTTGCTTTAACGTAAACGCTCTGCTCATTGTCTCTTATTACATTCCAAAGTCATAGGTAATTACCAGCTATAACTGTTTTCGGTGCTTTTCTCTGCTAATTTCTATTGATATGCATTCTAGATCGTTTCTCATTGTGATTATAAATTTTATTTTAAGTCAACAAAATCATAATTAATAGAAAATTGCCAATCTAAGATATGGTGCAAGATGATAGATATCCTGCTCTGTTTTTCATATTCTATCATAGAAATATATTTCTAGAAATCAGGACTCAAATATCCATTTGTTCTATATTTTCTTAAGGTAAAAGTCAAAGTGAAGTTATATAGCTAATAAATATATTTATTTGTCTAGTAAATTTGCTGCCCTCTGCTGTCCACAATGTTTCTTAAACTGGTTTCCTCTAAGAGAGGTTTCTATATCTTAGCAAAACAAAATGCTGTACTTGAAAGCAGAAGTTATAAAATCAAGAATTAATAATATCATTGAGTATATAACATTAGAAACTATGAAGTTAAAAGGGCCATGAGTTAGTTGTCCAGTAGAGGAAATAGTGCCTTTATAAACAAAATGCAAACTACTGGAAAATTCTACTGTCGATTATCCCAAGAATCAGCTCCAAGGAAAACCATGAAACAATTATATTTCATCATAATGATCTAGACGATAATTGGGCGAAAATAATATTGTTAGTAATGTCAAAATCCAAATTGAATCAGAATTTCTGTTTAGAAAGTAGCAAATTATTTACTATAATATTTTCTTTCTGCCAATTTCACTGTTACTTCTGAGATGTGAACCTAGTATAATATTGGCATAAATAAGGAAAAATATCTGAAGAGTCCTACATTTTCCCGTAACTGCTAGTAGGATGTTCTTTCTAACCTTTATTTATTGCAAAAACAACATTACAACAATAAAGCGAAATAATATTTAAAGGAAAGAAAAAACACTCAGTACCGGAACACCACTGTAGTCTTTTGTGTTTGTATGAATCCTTTACTGTCTCTTCCTGGCGCAAGCTTTGTAATCCCATGTGGTTTCTGCATGTAATCTCATGTAACTTCATGTACCTGGCTGTATTCTGTCCTCATCACTTCGTCAACGTCTCTCAGCGCTACTACACAATATTTATGATTACGACCACTGCATATTTTGGATGACTGAGGCCCTCACACCATTTTGTCATGATGCCTCAAACTTTTTTTTATCATAGTCTGTAGTTACTATTATAATCTTTATTAGAAAATATGGAAGCCAAACCACTAGAAACACTTTGGATACAACGTATTAAATATAGACTGTGTCATTCACAAAACCATTGTAAATGCAAAAAGTCAGTAAAACACTAGAACCAGCTCATGACAAAAGAATGGCTTTTGTTGGAATAGGGAATATTTCAAAGCGCCCACATTGCAAAGGTTACAGAGCATTTCTTGCAAAACTGAGATGTAGCTTCTCAGTCCAAGTCCTTGAGTTCCTTTAAGCACTGTGAGGAAGTGATATGGAATTGCTTTGAAGCAGTGAGTGTTTAATGGCCGTCCTAGAATATGTCTTGGGAGTCGCAGCTACTCTCCTGGCCAGGGTGAGTGGCTTTCAGGGGGCCAAATAATTTTTCTTAGACTTTTTTTTCTGACTTAAAATACTGTACTGTCAGATTGTGCTGCATTTAATTAGTGTCAGTGATAATTATCAGAGAAGTAGCAATTCACTTGTAGTACTGGAAAGTACACCCAGGTGTAATATAAATCAGCAACGTGAGTCATTCTAGTCAGACTTGCATTATTTTAAAACATCAAGGATACTCCTGGTTAACGTCAACACTCTGCGTCTTTCTATTACTAAAGGAATAGCGTGTGTTTTCTCAAACTTTATGTTAACCCTCCTAGATTTTCCACCCTGAACACAACATTCAGACACTGGAGGAGAGCAAGTCCGTTATAAGAACGGGCTTCTTCCTGTAAACTGGAATGCCAAGGGAACCAAGATGGGATTTCTGGTTCACACTCCCTCCCCTGCCCCCGCCACCCACAGTGCTGTGGAAAACGTCACCCCACCCCAAACCCTCTCCCCGCGCGAAGTGGGCAGGTGGACGGTGAGTCTCGCAGGGTCTCGTTCAGTGGGGTCTTCCTTCACATTCCGAGTGACGATCGGGACTGCTGATGGTCCGATCTTCGCAGTGTCCAGCATGCTCCCAGGGTACCTGGGACGCTTCCTCCCGCCTGGCCTGACGCAGGGCCCAATGCGCGCTGGGGCAGCCTCCGGGTTTCGCCAAGAACCCCCATCTAATGCATCAGTTTCTGCACCCCTCTTTCTTTCAGCCCCCTCTCCCAACACCTCCGACACCTGCTCCCAGGGAACCCGGCTGGAAGCCCCTCTCGCGCGCCCGGTTCGGAGACGTCACCGGTAGCC
>NW_007246202.1:83422-94258 GCF_000164805.1 Carlito syrichta | reverse complement strand
GCCGCCTCGGCGCCCCCCCGTCGCGCGGGCCGGTGGGCGCGAGCGGGCCACGCGTGGTGCGAGCGCGCGCGTCTTGATCCACACCGCGGCTCAGCGTGCGTTTTCCTTCCTTTTCCTTCACGTCTGCTCCAGACTGATGGCATAACTCCAGATGACATAGAGTTAGAAAATGAGCCCTGGTATAAATTCTTTTCAGAACTGGAGTTTGGACGCCCGGTAAGTGAGGCTGGACTGTTCATCTGAGAGAAACAGGAGAAAGTCGTTTGGTTGACAGAGCACCGCTCTCGGGGGACGGGGTGTCATCGGGGAGCCAAAGCTGAGCGCCTTGTGTGCACACATGCCTGGCACAGCTGAGTCCACGCTCCCCTCGGTGCCACTTATGCGGCTAAACGTGCTCAGGCACCTCCGGTACGGTTTTATTAAATCGAGCATTTGGATCGTTTCCTACTTAGTTAACTGGAAATTCAAAAGGTCGAGATCGTTTCTGTCCCGGAATATTCAGACGGTGCCACCGCTTTAGAGATTATATTTGTTTACAGTCCGTTTGGTCCAGTTCAAACCCAAAAGCGTTAGTGACAATAAATACGATTACTATAGCTCCTGTTTGCGGAGGCGTCATTAAGCGCTTGGAGAGTGCTGGACCCTGTACTCATCCTCGCCATGAGTCCTCCCGATGCCCCCTTCATAAGAAGAAATCGAGGGCTACAGGCCTAAGTAATTTTCCCGAAACAGTAAATGGCAGAGTCAGAAGTTAAACCCAGGACCGTTGAAGGGAGGGAAAAAAAATCTCTGTGCAGTTTATCACTAGAAGATGCTGCCAGCAGGTTCACACTGTAAAGCAGTCATTCTTAACAATGCGGACACATTCTGAGAAATGTGTTGTCAGGCAATTTCATCACTGTGTTAACATCAAGGAGTGTCCTTACACACACCCAGACGGGGTAGCCTCCCACACCCAGGCTGTGTGGTCCAGCCTGTGGCGCCTAGGCTGCAAACCTGTTCAGCATGTGACTGTACCGAATGCTGTGGGTAATTGTGCCATGGTGATAAGGATTTGTGTATCTAAATAGAGCCGGGCTCGGCGGCTCAGCCTGTCATCCCGCGCCTTTGGGAGGCTGAGGTGAGTGGATTGCCTGAGCCCGCGGGTTCGAGACCCGCCTGGGCAGCGAGACCTCATCTCTACAATAAATCCAAAAAAAAAATCAGCTGGGCGTGGTAGCGCATGCCTGTAATTCCAGCTACTCGGAAGGCTGAGGCGGAAGGATCGCCGGAGCCCAGAGGCTGCGGTGGCCGGGAGCGGCCACTGCACTCCAGTCTGGGCGACAGAGTGAGACTCCAACTCAAAAAAAAAAAAAAATTAGGAAAGGTTCTGTAAAAATACAGAGTATAATCTTATGGGACCATCATCCTATATGGGGTCCGAAATTAACTGAGGCATCGTTATGTAGCACGTGACTGCACCTCGTTTCCCCTTAGAGATACATGGAAAGAAAAAATTAGGAAACCCTGTGGTCCTGTATTTCCAGACTTTCAAGTAAAAGCCACCACCATGTCTCTAATAACCAAATTCCCACCCGACGAAGTCCCCCCAAGGTGGGCTCCTATGGTTTAGTGTGTTTAGGGTAAAGAGTCAACTCAAGCTTCAAATAACTTCCTTGGTTAATTCAACCTTTATTTAGGAACTGTATCTACCAACAGCAACACATTTACTGTGTGTCAGTTACATAGATTTTTAGACTTTTAAATAACATACCAGTTATACCGCTCAGCAATTTTTACTAGAAATCAGAATACAATTTTTTTTACCATATCATATGCTGAATTACATACTGCATATTGATCATATATGTTTACTGATTGGTAATGATAGTCTCTTTTGTTCATTAAACTGCAAAGGAGACTTGGTTCGAACCATTATGTTTTATTGAACTGAATCAAAAGTGACTGTAAATGAATATAAACCAAACAATTTTTCCTAGAATTTCTGTTACCTATTAGGAGGAGTGTTTTCTCTCACTTTTTTCTCTTTTGTATCTTAGTATTACTATAAATACATTTTATTTCAAAAGAAAAGCCTCCTCTAGCTTTATGTTATATGTATCATTATCATTGGATAGACAGTTTATAGGGACTATACCAATTTCCATACTGAGCCCAAATTATCAGCATTTTCTGTAATCGTTTCAGCCACACTTGGAAACTCACCAGCATGCTATCCACTTGCTCCTTGAATGTTTCTTTGATATACTTTGCATTTCTCTGTGGCCAGAGATTAGGAGTGCTAATTTTAATTTGTTGACGTGAGTTTCTAGATATACAAATTAAACACTAGCAATTTTGCCCAGTACTTCAGAATATTTGCAGTCATTGCACTCTTCTTCCCAGGCTGCCCCATTTTGCTCACTCTGTGTGTACCTGATGCTGTCAGCACTCAATTTCTAACTGTTGTCACCTTTTCCACATGGTCATTCCTTGCTGCCATTGATTCTCCTCCATTCCATCTCTACATTCTGCTTATGTGGGGCCTCTACACCCAGCCTCCTAAAAAGGCTCTGGACTATGTTCAAGATCATTCTTCTGGTGTTTCCAATGAGGTAAAAACAAGTTATTCTGTCTTTTCAGATTTTCCTTAGAGGCTGTGACTGATTCTGAACATCTGTTTTACAACTCACTGCAGTGTCTAAACTATGTTTGAAAAATCTATCTTTTTATCATTGCGTTGTATCCAATACTGTCGCCTAGACATTAATTATATCAAAGTTGTTGACTGTTCCTGAACTCTAGGTGGAGAAGCATTCCAACCACATCATCAGTCAAACTATTCAGTGCAATTCTGGTATTCAGCAGAGTGAAAATCAAAAGTATTAGTCTTAATACATAGATTCACTACCTATTTTTATTAGACTGAGTAAAATACTATTACAAGACTTCTTGGAGCCATTTTATCATCATGCATAGAGGTGTGGATTAAGAGTTTAAATTCTTGGGTAACCAAGTGTCTATGTCCCATATATTTCCAAAATTTATTTTTAATCTTTCATTTTCCTAAAAACTTACAACTTGTAAATTTTATCATCAGTCAAGAAGAGGCAGACTGAGCAACATAGCAAGACCCATCTCTACAATTTTTTTTTTTTTTTTGTAATTAGGCAGAAGTGGTAGCATATGTCTGTAGTCCCAGCTTCTCAGGAGGCTGAAGTGGGAGAATCGCTTGAGCCCAGGAGTTTGAGGCTGTAGTGAGCTATGATTGCACCACTGCACTCCAGCCTGGGTGACAGAGCAAGACCCTGTCTCTAAAAAAGAAGTAAATAAAATAAATATAGCTGACAAATACCTGGAAGTTGTGTGTCACAACTTCCCAGTTCCACATCCTTGGCCAACATTACTAATCCTTCTTGGTTAGTAACTGTACCAACCACTGTAACCCAGGCAGCTAAGATGACAAACCAACACTGGCATATGACATGAAATGCACTTGCAACCTCTAATTTAAGAGTTTATAACAATCACTAGGTGAAAAATGTATGCCAATGTGCATTTTTTATTTGAATCAGGAAAAGAGAGTATGAAATAGGCAAAAACGACCCAGACTCAACAGCTTTTTACCCTGCTCTCTACCAAGAAGGCAAAATTATTTTGAAAAACAGATAAAGGACTCAGAAGACACAAGCAAACATGGCACTGCTTTGCTGACCATCAGCTATATAAAAGCCTCTCTGTGGGAACTCTTAAAAGTAGCATGAGAACGAAGCAAATAAACTTTTCTCACAGTAGTTGATCTGTGTTCTTAAGTGAATACAATGATACTTAATAAATATCTTATTTTCATTAAAAAAAAGTCTTAATTAAATACGTGCAACTAGAAAGCAAAACTAGAACACTTATGCTGTAGGAGGTACCACTGGAGTTGCAGGCATAGAGTCACAGGAAGACATAGCCAAATTTAGAGCTTTGATTTCCAGTTCCAAGTTATTTCCCCTGTGGTAAGCATCAGAGCCGTGTGTTAAAATAGAGAATGATCCAAATATTTATATATTAAGTAAAAAGTAAAATAATCAAGAACATTCTTAGTTTTTACATTCAGTCTTTTCTAAAGGCTTATGTTTTGTAGATTGGCAGTCAGGCATATAATCTGAAGAAAAGAAAAGAAAACAAGCAATTCTATTCTGTATTTTATGTTACCTTCATATCTGAAGACAGAGTATCAGTCAGACACAGTGGCTCATGCCTGTAATCCCAGCACTTTTGGAGGCCAAGGCAGGTTGCTTGAGCCCAGGAGTTCAAGACCAGCCGAGGCAACATAGCAAAACCTCATCTCACCAAAAAATTAGCCAGCAGTTGTGGAACTAGTTGGGATTGCCTGAGCCCAGGAGCTCAAGGCTAGAGTGAGCCCTGATCATGCCACTGCACTCCAGCCTTGCTGACAGAGTGAGACCCCAACTCAAAAAAGAAATGGAAAGAAAAGTATGATTTTGACAAATGAACAACCCAAGAATTTATTCTGGAATTCAATGTGGTCAGATACTTTTCTCAGATCTTTTGGTTAGGAATTTCTAGGATGCTTTTAAGGTCGTTGTTTATTGAGAATGGAAATGAAATTCAGAGAGCATCGTGTCCAACTCACTCATTTTCAGTTAAGAGAAGTAGAGTGCAACAATTTTAAGAAGTTCAAAATCACATGGTAAGAGGGTAACAAAAAAGTTTTTTAAACCACAGATCTCTCTTCCTTTACTGAGGTGCTGTTTTCTTTATTTCCAAGAGATGTGTTTAGACTTCCAATCTTTCAGAGACAGATTATTTACTTAATATTATTTCTTGTTTACTATTTAATTTTTGATATTATTTTCAATTAACATTACACAATAATTATTGGGCATAAAATAGTAGAAATTCTATGTATTCTATAATGTTATGGCAGGCCCCCAAAAAATCAAATAAAACACTTTGCTGGTAAACTATTTGCCATTATCTCTTTGGGACTGAGAGAGGATGTTGTATGACTCTAATAGCATGTTAACTGTGTTATTAATTTTACATCATGGTTTTCCAAGAGTATAAGAAAACATTCTTTCATAAGGTTTCTGAATTTTGTCTTTAATAACCTTTCGTAAAACATTTCTGGTAAAATTTGTAATTGATTAGACATTATTTTAGCTACCATTTATTAAGTGTCTCATATGTGCCATGAATAACATACTTTTTCAATTATAACTGAAAAATTGACACTAATGAAGACCAATGAGGGACTTTTAAAAAAAGTTTAATCACATGATTACCTAATAGAAAGAATGATTCAGTGTTCGTACTTCATTAAAAATGACCTTCTAGGTGTGTTAAAATAATGGTAATATGTAAATACTCAGTATATCATAACAGGTAAAATGAGTTACCTCTTTTCTGGAGACAATTTCCAACTCAGAATGAATGTTTTTCTTATAATTATTGTACAAGTATTATTCTTAGCCATCAATCTAGACTTTTTTAATGCTATCTTATAATCTAATATTGAACTTTCTCTGAGTATACATAAAATCACAAAATTGGTTTTAGTTAATTTTACATATGGAAACCAGCACAAGGAATAATGATTGTAGTTTCTTAGCATAACTCTAAAACACAATTATGTATCAGTTCTCACCCCATGTTTTATTTCATATTACAGCAATGTTTAGGCTCATCATAAGCTGGATATTCACATTTTCTGATCACTGTAAGGGTGTTCTAAGAATGTTCTGAATTCAACACATTTTGGTGATTGTGTGTTTGGGTGTCCCATGAAAGCCATAATCCACAGAGACAGCAGTGTCTGAGGCTCTTCTGCAAACATGTTAAATTAGTATTTCCAAATTGTAATATAACTGCTTTTTTTATTTGTTTGCTTTCTTTCTTACTTAGTATTTATCATTTTTACCTTTCCAGTGTCTGATTCAGAGTTCAACAAATTAAAATAATCATATAAACTTATCAGACTTATGAACAGAGTTTTTTTTCTAATATTATATCTTTTGAGAACCTAAGAATCTAAATATTTTCTAGGAACTAAAAATATTAGATTGTGTTTTTTCTGTTTAAAAGGAGGGTGGGGAACATTCTTGAGCAAAGAGATGTTTTTGTTTGTTTCCGGACAAGACTTATTTTCATTCAATAAGATAGAATTAAATTAAAACACTAATTATTAGAAGCAGTTTTAGAGTTACACATAAAGGAGCTTGTCAGACTGATCTACATAAAGAATTGTAGTTATATACTAGCGTTTTAGTTGGTTAACTGATGCTAATTTACAAATTAATAGAAAATGAAGTTATAGAAATTGTTTGTAAAGTGAGGCTTAACTTCCACTACATAGATCTTTAATACTCTGTGTTTCTATGTGATAGCAACTTAAGATAAAATTTGCCAGCTCTCACTTTTCTGACTGACATTTTTAAACCTTCATATGGACGAACATTAAAAATGTTCAATTCTTCACCAAACCAAAGTTTATCTGTGATGATGAGTTGATAAGCAAACGTGACCAAAGCCAAAACTATAATACTTGATATACATTTCCCTACCCTTTCTAGACTTCATACAACTACTTTCATCTTACAGTGTCATCTCAAATATTTGGTAACTCCGTACTGATCCTTTTTTGCATTTTAGATATTTCAGCAGTGATTCCAGTAGATGGCCACAGAAAATGAAAAATTCATATCTATTACGTTTTCTTAGTATCAATTTCAGTGTACCATTCAGAATAAAGGAAAATGTTCAAAGTTCACTTTTTTTAAAGTTATATCTTGATTCATTCTATCCCTTATTTTAACTAGCCCTGAACTTATATTATCAGAAGGATATAAATCTGTACCTGATTTAATTACCAGGTGCTTTAGTTTATTCAAGTCAAAGTCTATGGGTTTTATTAAAGTGTCATGTCTATGTTGACAGATGAAAAATATCTCAAGTTCTGTTTCTATTTTATGTCCTAAAGGTAACACTTGGTAGCCACAAAACTGTCAAGGTTTTTGTTTTATAAGGATTGAATAATGACCGTGAATTTTTTTTAATATCAAATCATTTCTTTATGTACGAAATTTCTATTTACAGTCAATAGGCAAGATTCTGGAATTAATGTTGTAGAATAACTTTAGCTCTTGTTTCCTAAGTATTTCCTTAGTATTCCTAAGGAAATGTTATTGATTTTTTTGTCCCCATGCCATGCTGGGTTGTGGATAATTTGAGTTACACAGAGTGATGCAATGCCATATATCAAAAGATAAAGTGCTTAGCAACAAAGTAGAGTCAAGTTGCATGATTTCTCTTGGGGCAGACATTTTATAATCAAAGTATATGGCGTTTTCCATCTCAGTTTGTATAATATTCTTTTGATGGATGCCTAATTTAATGTTGACAGGTGGATGAAATGTTGCCATGGTAAAAATGCTCATAGAACTCATTCTGTCTTAACAGGCCTCCTTGTATCAGTCCTCTATAGACAGGAGCTTGGAAAGACCCGCTAGGTAAGTCTCTCATCACAAGGTACACACAGAATATTCTATGCCAGTGTTTCCCCTTCCAAGAGCAATATTATTCAGTGAAATTATAACGAGGATTATGTATCATTCATTTTTATTTTAAGCACCATACCTTATGAAGTTGTTTTTATTTTGTTTTTGTATCCTTTTTTATGATCATTTCAATACTTTATTTTTAAAATGAGTGACATAATTCTGGATTCCTTCGCAGATTGAGAATTTCTTCCTTTCCCTGACTCTGATATATCCAATTTTCTTCTCTTTAGATGAGAATTATAAATAATTAACTTTCAGTATTCTCAGGTAACCCTTATGATAACATGTTTGTAAAAAAATGGTAGATTAAAAAGTGTAATGCATATTGGCTAATTATACTCTGACCACACAAATTAAACATGCTTTTACTACTAATAAATGAGGGTTTACTATATACCAGGTATGCTAAACACATAAACATATTCAATCCTAAGACAATACTGTGGGCTAAATGCTATTGTTCCCACTTGATCTCTGAGAAAAGTGACACTTAGCCTTGTAACTCACCAAGTTTAACAGTTGGCAAAGAGAGAGACAAAATTAAATTAAACGAAGATAGCTTGTAGCTATTAGGCATCACTGCCCTCACAGAGTATGCTCGAGGTAAGTTCTGTTAGTAAGCTTTAAATAGCACATTTACTTTAAATTATTATAAAATTCAGATATGTCCAATAGCAATATTGAATAATACAAACTCCCAGCCATAGTGTATCATCAGCAACAAACATTTACATGGTAGCATCAATTTACCCTTCTATAGATTTCTATCAACATAAATAGAAAACTTTGTGAGTTGAGTCCTTCATAAATTGGGTTTATCAGTGCCATACACCTATATAATAGCACTTGAAAAAAGAGCTCCCAAAACCCTCCTTTTAAAACTTTATCTATATATCACCTAAAATCTTTGAAATATTAGAAATTTTAGTGTTTTAATCTGATATACGGGTTGCTGTTAGAATTTTAATCTGACCTAAGGATTACTGGAACCCTCACATGACAGGATGGTCACAGCAAAGTCTAGGAGCTGGGCATCCTCTGCAGAAGAGCACAAAATCTGAGGTCTGATCCTACTTCTGTGCTGCCAGATATGTTTGTTCAGAGTCCTCGTTTGTGAAATGTTGATAACTGCATACCTCATAGGTTTGCTGCGGTGGGCTAAACGAGACAGAAGCGTAACTATGCCCTTAGCGTCCTGCTGAGTCCAGAAGGAGCAGGGATTGTTGCTGTGGCTGCTGTCACTGCTGTCTGTGTAATCTCATCCAGCGATTGACAGGTGGCACGCCGGGTGATGTGTCCCTCCATCATTAATGCTTGTCTTAAGTGATACTGCACTCAAAACTCCCTGCCATTCTAGAATGTCAAAACCATGTTGTGCAACTGGGAGAAAGAAATCTTTAAGACTGTGTTTGCTGATCAGATTACTGGTCCTTCATTATTTAAATAGAAAATGTTGAATTCCAGAGTAAGGTCCTCCAAGCTAAGATGATTGGAAAAGCCGCAGGCAACCCTTGAGGCGAGGGAAATTGGTCTCACCGGACATCTTCCTTTGTTCCAGTTCTTTCCTCCATATTGGCACCACTCCCCTCCTCCACATATATTTCTTTCTAGAGAAAAGATACATGATACCAATCAAAACCCTGAACTCTCAGTCACAACATATTACACCATAGGATAATTTTGACTTTAAAAGATTAATAAAAGCTTATGTTGACACAAAAACCTGCACATGAATGTTTATAGCAGCTTTATTCATAATTATCAGAACTTGGAAGCAGCCAACATGTCAGTAGGTGAATTGATCAACTGTGGTACATCCATAAAATAGAATATTACTCAGTCATTAAAAAAAAAATGAGTTATCAAATGACAAAAAGACATGGAGGAACCTTAAAAGAATGTTGCTAAGTGAAAAAGCCCACCTGAGAAGCTACATTCTGTATGATATCGACTATAAGATCCCGGGAAAGACAGAACTGTGGAGACTGTGCACAGACCCGTGACTGCCGGGGGCCAGGGGGGAGAAGGTGGGGGAGAGAAAGGTAGAGCACAGCGATTTTTTATGGCAGTAAAATGATTTTATCAGCATGATGCATTCATGACAGACGCGTCATTATGCATTTTTCGAAACCCACAGAAGTTTAACACAAAGCCCGAACCCTAATGTGGACTGTGGACCTGGGGTGATGATGCGTCAAGGTGGGTTGATGAGTTGTGACCACGGACCACACGCATAGAAGTAAATGTCAGGGGACACTGTGGCCAAAAGGAAACGGAGTGTAAAGGACCTCTCTACACGTTCCAATCTGTTTCTCTGGAAGCCTAAGACGGCTCTAAAAACATAAAACCTATAATTTTTTTAAAGGATGAATCTAAAGAAATAGTGTTTCGTGTCAAGGAATGAGTTCCTCAGGGTGTGGCTTTGCGTTGGGGGTGTAGGAGTAGCACTGTCATCCCCAGCACATGCTGGTGCACATGTTAACCTCTGGCATGAGTCAAACAGCTGCCAACTCCTTCTTTCAGCTCTGCAAGCTTGGCCAGCGACTTCAGGAAACGGAGGAAGAGCGAGCCCGCCGTGGGTCCGCCACGGGGCCTGGGGGATCAAAGCGCAAGCAGGAGCAGTCCCAGCCGAGGGGACCTCCCAGGATCAAGCACCCTTACAAAGGCTTTCATTAGTTCTTCTCCCTCTTCCCCATCGAGAGCAAAAGGTGAGCAGTAATAAATGGACACACACACAAATAAGTAGCTTAAGTTTTCCCCCAGAGTTTCGTGTGAGAGCCACCCAGCAACAGTGGTGTATGCTAGTTTTCACCTACAGTGTCTAAAGTAAAATCCAGCATAGGACAATGGCTTTCTTCCTACCCAGACTACTGCAAACTGGCAAGTCACTCGGGTTGCTTAAGGGGCTCAGAGTAGCATCTGTTAATGCTTTCCACCCCCCCCCAAATAGATCATTTAGGTAATTTTTAAAGCCAATTCGAAGTATCAAATAATTTATTGTCAGGTGACTAACAGATGACATTTATAAACATTTACACATAATCAAAATTTTCAAATGTTATTGTAACTAGAAAATTAATCTCATTTATGGATAGAAATTACAAAAAAGTGGCAGAGGAAGTTGTTGCCTAAAACATACATTGGTTTTCAGGATTTTTGAAAATTTATTTAATCCTAAATTTAAAAAATTTCTGGCTGGGCTCGGGAGGCCAAGGTGAGTGAATTGCCTGAGCCTGCGGGTTCGAGACCCGCCTGGGCAACTTGGCAAAACCTCATCTCTACAATA
>NW_007246202.1:80948-83242 GCF_000164805.1 Carlito syrichta | reverse complement strand
GAGCCCAGCAGGTCGAGGCCGCAGTGGCCGGGAGCGGCCACTGCACTCCAGTCTGGGTGACAGAGTGAGACTCTGACTCAAAAAAGAAAAAAAATTTCTAGCCTATTAAAGTAATCTCTTTAATTATTTGCTCTATATTTTGGTCAACCTTCATCTATACAGTAGAGTAGCATTCTACCACGTAACACAGTGGTCAAGTCACCCAGTCCACAGTAAGAATTAACTGGTTTCAAGCCATGACTATAAAATTTAGCAATCGCCAAGTCATTTTCCGGATGGCCTGTCTCCTCTCGAGAAGCTTAGTGAGTACACTGTGGAAGGGAGCAAATCACCCCTTCAGATCTCTAGAAGATCATTTAACACATGACTGCCTTAAGGACAGAAATATTTCTGAGATGGAGAGTAAGGCTTGAACCAGTGCCAACAGGGCTCTAGGGTTATACCAAATTTGAGACCCTACACTCTCCTCCAGTCCTTTGGGGTGGAAACAGAAGAGAGAAAGATTTGGAAATCTGTGAAGGAAATGAGCTCTAACGGACACCTCTATAAAACAGAAAAGATTCAGCTACATACACCAACTGTCGGCACTAAGACTTTTGCCACATGGTAATTAAAATTAAGCAGAAGTGGATTTGTATGCAAAAGATAGACGGGTCATGAAACTGAACTCTGACTAGGTGGAAGTATAACCTTTCTCAGGTCTAGTAAAACTGTGAGCATTAACCGATAGTTCAGAGTGAGCGAGCCCCATTCACCATGACTTTCCTCCAATAACAGAGATGTCTTTATCAGATTCAACTCATTTATTCAAATCAGTCTTTTAAGGTAACAAGTAAGTCATGAGGTGTCATTGATTCATTATTCTTGGATACTACCCAGAAGTTAAAAGGATTCTGATGAATCTAGATATTTGTGTTATCATAGAGCATGTCAAACCAACTTCCTTTCCCAAACACTATATAAATATCTACTTAAATGTGCTCATCTACTTTTGAAGAACTTTGTAAGAAAATTGTAAGACATGAGTTGTCAATAGAGATATTTCCCTGCAATGTCCTGTTAGATATAATTTGGCCTCTTATTTATTGGTAAACTCAGCAAAGTGAAAGAAAATATTTCCATAAATATTTCAAATTGAGGTCAAATTTAGCTATTATCAAATTGCAAATTATTATTTTTTAAAAACTCTCCCTAGAAGACAGCATGATGTATTTACCTCTGATGAAAGCTTTATATTATATCCAATTATCTTGTGAGAACAATGTGCCTAATAAGAGGTTAGAGGTAGAGCGATTGAGGTGAATTCGTTTGCTTAAAGAGGCCTGAGCCATTTTTTTCTTGGAAACGTATTAGCAGCAAGAGTTCACAGCATTTTGATTTTGCAGTTTTACAAAATACTTTGTCTTACAGCGTTTTCTATCTAAGGTCCATAAAAAATTATTTGGTATAATTACAGATCTATTGGTTAAGCCTAAATGTATAAAGTCCTCTCTACACGTGTATTATTATAAATTAAGTGAGGATCAATTTCTGGCCCTATTAAGTTTATGAAGTCTGTAACACTTTTGGTGCAGAGTCTTAAGCCTTCAAATCACTACCAGGTCATGCTATTAGCTGAAGAGGTACTATTGTGTTTGGGGCAAACCGTATGGGCCGAAAGATGTACGAACCATGCAATCGACTAGAAATGGGTGAACGAGCTACACCAGTTGCATGGTTTTGTTGCCTCTACCTGCAAGGCTGCGTTCCCTGGAAAAGTATGGCCTTGCTTTAGAATGAGACTTTTTCCTCTCAAGTCGAGTGTCCGGTGTTAGCCGTCAGGGTCTAGCTCGAGCCACGCTAACTGCTTTCCCCTTGCTGTGCTGTCTGATGCTTACTGACATGCTCTCCTCTCTTTGTGAACCTTTTAACTTCTCCAAATGTCTCTCTTCTACCACGCTGCTCTGGATTAAAAGGTGGGGATGATAGCAAAATGTGTCCATCCCTTTGCAGTTACTCAGGGCTCAACGGCAACCCCTCCCGAGAGTTAGATTACTGTAGCCCTTACAGACAGCACCTGGACGTGCCGCGGGGCTCGCCGAGGGCCACCTCCTTCAAGAACGGCTGGCAGATGGCCCGGCAAAACGCCGAAGTCTGGAGCAGCACCGAGGAGTCCGCCTCCCCCAAGCTCAAGTCCCGCAGCTGCGACGACCTCCTGAGCGACGGCGGCGACGGCTTCCCGCACGCCAGGGCCAAGTCGGAAAGCCTGGGCTCCCTGCGGGGCGAGGAGGCGGCCCCGGAGCGCCGCGCCCCGG
>NW_007246202.1:0-79723 GCF_000164805.1 Carlito syrichta | reverse complement strand
CGAGGCCGCTCGGGGCGTTGTGTGTTGTGAGGCCGGGGCCTGCCGCGCCCGCGCGTCTGGCGGCGCGGTCCGCACGGCCCGCGGGGCCCCTGGACTTGCTGTGTGGCTTAAAGCGGTCCCGATTCACAAAAATTGACTCGTTCGGAAGCCGGAGGGAGGCCGTTGTAGCCGCGTGCTCGGGCCGAAGCGGCTGCTGCTCCCGCGGAGCCCACGCGCTAGGCGGCCGACCGGAGTAGAAAGAGCGTTTCAGGCCGGAAGCCGTACCTGAACCTTAGGCTCTTCAAGAGCTGCTTTTCACCGTCTGACAAACGGCCGTTTCCTCAGTTGCACATTAGCTTTGAAATTCTGCAGTCAGACGCTCAGTAGATGATTTTCTCGCATTCTACGCGGAAGAGACTAGAGCAAAGCGTCCAGAAAGCAGACGCTTAAATATGTGCTTCGTACTGGATGACGAGGAAATTAGGGCCGTGTGATAACTTTCTCCATTTAAGGGGACACAATTGCGATACAAATTTTTGTGAATATTTCTTTAAGCTATACGTGAAAGTCCCGTTTTCACCACTCATTGTATTTGTTTTCTCTTCTTTTCCATCGTTTATTTTATTTACTTTCTATTTCTGCTAAAATGATTCTGTATTGAAATTTGACTAGACTCTTTAGGTTGAGAGTGACTCTCACCTCCGTTTTCGTACATAACTTTGAGGTGGCAACACAGAGGACTTTTTGGGATCTGCATCACTTATAAGCCCAGAGCGTTTTGATATTTTTATCCATTTTTTGTCATCCACTCTTAAAGAACATCTGTTTACTTGTAAAGTTTGAGAGGCTGGAATGAACTTTGTAGGCTGAGACTTGGTCGACACAGAACCGTCCACGTATCAGACACCCAAAAAACTGGCATCAACCCACGGGATGGGTATTATTGTGAGCACTGTTTCCAATTTAAGAAATCGGGCCTAGAGAGGACCAAAAAACGTGCCCATGGTCACACACATAATGAGTAACAGAAAGGGAATTGAACCCCTAGTAATTCAGAATTCGTAGCATAAAATATAATCTCTATAGACAAAAAAGAAACATAATTCATGTTAGTGTAACATATATGGCTCAATTTTTCATTATCACTGCCCAAACTTATTTTATTAGTATTTATCATTGCTTTCACGTATACTATGCAACATGCTTCAAAAATTAATTCAAGAAATTAGAATTCTTAAAATTAACTTCTACAATTGGAAATTTTCACTAATTGAAGCATGCCAGAATCTGTTTTGTTAATGAATTGGCTCCTTTCTCTAGTTTTTGCATTTCCTAATATAATCATCCCTTAGTTTTATGTGTAGATAGAGCACATTATTGAAACATGATTTAAGAGGACTTTAAAATGCATTTATGAGAGTTTTTTGCCTTTTTAATAAAATATTTACTTTCCAGTTATGTTTTGCCCAATTATAATCTTTATGAAAGCCCGATGATCCCAAAAGTATATTTAATGTAGAATGAAAAATATACTGCACGTAATCCTCTGGTATGCATGAAAGTAACTGGTTAAGTTTTACCTAAAATATCTGTGGCCATGTTACCTTCTTAAACCTAAAGACTTTATAATTCACAATTAACAGATTTAAACATGTATCCTTAAATGTCAAGACTGATATCTTACTTGTAATTCTTTTATGTCATCAAAGTAGTCAAAACCTTTAAACAATGTTTTCTAATTATGAATGAGCAGCTTAAATTCCTTCACAGGTGGATAAAATAAATTTCATTTTTATTGCTCCTTTGTTATCCATTATAACTAAATTTTTTAAAGGGAGAAAAAAGAATTGACAAATGTTGACCCAAATTCTATAACATAGGCTATTGGAATACTTTTAACCTCTAGCTACATTTCCACATATAAGTGGAACATAAATGTGTAAGGTATAAGTTACTATTAAGAACTATTTGCAGTCAGAATTTTGTCATGTGATTATTTATACTTTGCTTTAAGATGAACAACAAGAATTCAATATTGCATAAGCAATTTGGCAACTGATAATGCTGCTTTCTGCTTATCCCTTTGTTTTCTTGGAATAAATATTTACTTTCTGATGAGGTAGTTTATCAACCAGGCCCAAGGGAAGGCTGTAGATAAAGAGAATGACATGTGAAGACTCAATAAATGTGTAAAAACAGAGAGAGAGAATGGACGTACCCATACTCCTGTCATCGTCATACTTTCTTTAGTTTTATCTCTTTCTTTTTCATCATGACATTCCTAAACCGTTCCATAAAATGTTGCTGTTTCTACAAATTGTTACTATTTTCTAATTCTCCATCCTCCATAGACCTTATAATAGTAATTATAAATTGAGGCAAAAAGAATAGAAATAGAAAGTTTTGAAAATATTTTCATACAAAAAAATCTTTGTAACTATGAATCGTCAGCACTGGGTGCGGCAGTATAATTAATCAGCAACATAGTAATTATATTTGTATATGCAACTATCATACTTCTGCAACCTCAGATATTTTTTCTTTCGGAATGCTCTTGTTTTTCTGTGTCTTACATCACAATTCCCTATGAATTTTATATGTGTTTTCAATAGACATGTCTCTCCAAATTTGAGGGAGGGGGTAATAATGGCCACCAGAGAAAATAGCTATGCAAGGCTGCTTGTAATTAAGTGGATTCTCACCCTGTCTGGCCCCGTTCTTTTCAATAGACCGCGAGTCCCCTAGAAGTTATTCATCCACTTTGACTGATTTGGGGAGAAGTGCACCAAGGGAAAGAAGAGGTACTCCAGAAAAAGAGGTAGTTAACTTCATGGCATTGCAGTCTTTTACGACATACTTGATAAGGCACCTGCCTGCCAAGTTTATATCCCAAGTTATAGAAAGAACCTAAGCGGAAAATGTGAAAATAGCAACGGAGAAACTAGGAGCCACTTTCTGGAAACCCAAGCATAGCCACTCTGACCCTGGAAGCTGTCTACGCCGTGACCTGGTCCCAGGGCTTCCCCAGGTGTGGTCCGGTCTTGGCCATGAGGCCTCTCAGAACCTTGACCTGACACCCATGAATGACCAGTTGTGGTCTCAAAGAGTCCTGAGTTGAGCCACCTCGTAGATGGAGGTTTGCTCTGTACAATTTTCCGGCCTGCTGATCTAGGAGAAAGTCCTAGGTTGACCGTGTTGCAAATCAATACAAATTCCACGTAAATAACTTTTGCTGGCTTACTTTGTTGGAGTGGATCCCTGAAAAAAGCTTTTAACCAGACCAGTTCTTGGAGGCACTGCCCCTGGGAGCCAGGTGCCAACTGATTTTTCGTCTGTGGCCCTGAAGTGGGGCTAGAGTTCTTCTCAAACTGCCTTGGAGCCATGGGGGACTGATGGAAGCTGAAAGCTGGACCTGGACAGGCGGCCACTTCATCAGGGACTTACAAGTGTCTGATATAGTCCAATGCCTGTGGGACCACCCCCCACAAAGAAGTCAGGAATGGTTCAGGATTCCTGAAGCTCACCAGAGTCACAGGGAAGGAGAATGGGGTGAAGGAGTTACTGGTTGGTGGGGGAGGAAGAGCTTGCTAGAGGGTAAGGGTGCCTCAGGGAGATTTGCAGGCCCCAAAGTTTGAGGTGTGTGTCACATCATGTCATGACTAAAAGATGAGCAGCTGGTTGACAGTGTACTGAAGGATTCCTGAACCCTTCAGGAAGTGCAGGACGATCGTGCCTATACTATTGGCCACTGATTAGCCTCCTAGTGATAACTGGACTAATATTTATTTGCTAATATGTTCATAAGTGTTTAGAAGGGGTTGCTGATTGCCTTCATGACTTCTGGTCCATGATTCAGAAGGAGTTGTATCAATTCACAGAACACGGAACAACTGACCCTCCACAGCTATCCCAGCAAAAGCCTTTGTAACAATCAAAATGACACCTAGGACAGAATCCTCGGCAGGCATTAACCTTAACCATTATGGCATTAATCTACCTTAGTGATCAAGCTGAAATACGATGGTGAATAGGGCTATTATTTTCCTGTTATTGCTTCAATATCTAAATGCAGAACTATTTGGTTTATTTGTAAATTGAATGTAGGGTTTATATTACATGTGTTTTATGCTTTGAGGTTTCATTTTTCATTCATGCATGTGAAACTTGTAAGAAATCCAAATTTTAAGTTAGTGCTAATTGTTTATCTTTCTTTTCAGAAATTGCCTGCAAAAGCTGTCTATGATTTTAAGGCTCAGACATCTAAGTAAGTAAACTAAGTATTCATCATATGATTTAAGTTGGCTTTAAATATGTTAAGTAATGCTTTAAGAGAGCAATACCACGATGAAATGTGTTACAAATAAGGCCTAATCCTTAATCTGGCAGTCTACTCTAATGAAATGATTCCTCTGGAATTAATTGGGATGGGATAATTTTATTTTATAACTTTGAGTTTAGTTGAGAAGCACCAAGTTTTAAATTATGTTAAACATGTTAGATAGAATACATCAAGTTCAAAAGAACAGGAAGAACAAAAAGAAATTAAGAATCTTTGTTTCTAGAATCTTTGTGTCAAGAAAAAATTAAAGTGTTAGGAAGTAATTCATCCTAATTGGGAGAATTTGGTAACATTTATTTATCTAGCTACATCAAGGATAGTTTGTGGAGTATATGACTAGAACTGAATACAAAGCTTCCTGTAGTAAAATTTCCATCCTTTAATTTTCAAAACTTCAAGATTCTGAGCAAAGTTCTCTTCTTCTGTTGGTGTTGGTGTTTTTACATTCTTGTGTTGCAGTATTTCTTTTACCTCTAATTCTTCAGAAATTTGTTCATCAGTCAGACATGTGGTTGAGGAAGGTTAGCACGTGACTAGACTCCAGTTAGAGGGAGCTGTCCAGATTTTCAGATTTTTCATGGCCCGTCGGCACAAACCTTATTTAAGAAACTTTGGTCTCATGTAGAATTCAAGATAGATATTGAACTTGTTGTGCATTCCCACTAAATTATTCTGTCGCTTAAACTGAGAATATACATAATAACCAAAACAATGTATTCATAAGAATGCATAAACTATGAATTAACAGTTCCAGAAACTGTCTCCAAGAAAAGACATGTAAAAAAATAAAATCACGTAAATTTGGTAATGCTGTTGAGATAACAAATGAATGGAATAACCAAAAGTTGGCCCAAACATTACCTGTATGATGACCACTTATCGACCTTATCCTGAATTGTACCCCACATCTTTAAAGTGAATTTGTTTGAAAAGAATGAATGAAATAAGAAAAATGCAATTTAGAAACTAAGATGTCAAACATGGCGTAAATTCTGCATAAAAATAAAATAATGAATTAAGAAGAGCTCATATCTTTCTTTAGATTAATAAATGACATTGCTTTATTTCTACTGCATTCTGGTCCTAATTCAGACATAGTGTGCCAATTTGTACAACACATGCAAGTAAGTTTTCTAACTATAAATTTTCTAAAGATAATGTACAGTACATACATTTCATTTCTTCTTTGTGACAGTCAAAATCTTCCTTAAATACTTAAAACCCTGAGGAATGACAGGGGATATAAACATAGGAAGGGCATCCACTCGAGGCTTACAAGGTGTTTTGCCAAGTCTTAGAAACGAAGACAAGCTTTGCAGAGGAAGACGGCTTGCCAGGAAGAGGAGAGGAGTCAGGTGCGGATTTTGAACAGGGTTTTGAGTCTCCAGCCACTCACCCTCCCGAACAGCCACTTAGGGAACAGCTCTTACGGAGAGCACCTCCCGAACAGCTCTTATGGAGAGGTTCAAGGAAACTCTGCCACGGGCTGTCCGTACCATCCCCACCTTTCACCAAGGTCACAACTAAGATTTTATAAATCAACAATATCTAATTGTATTAACCCTCAGAGAAGTAGATTAAATAACTACCCGTGGAAACCACCTCACAATTTTAGGGAGAAAAAAATGTTTTTCTCATACTGTAAATGAATTGATCTTATTGCCCCTTAATCCTCTTGTTCTGTTCTCAGGAAATGTAAAGAGCAGTCCTCTGTCATCCCTGATGTAGGGACATATCTGACACACAGATGGGGGCAACCAGCGACATGGTGCAGCTTTAAAAGGCTCACACACCCAGACAGCATTGAGTGATATATGGGCAAGCCACCTTTTTAAGGCCATTTCATTTAATAGTGAGATGTCTGTGAACTTTTTGTGACTGACCTCTTGTGAACAAGATACAGATATAAGACAAATATGCCTTAAATATATATCTGTTTTAAAAGCTGTTTTCTTAACCTAATTCAAGAAAGTGTAATAATTTTTAAAATACAGTTAGGTAACTTGCCCAATATAATGTTTCAATTTTTACCTAGTAAAAAGAGATAAAATGTCCTTTCCAAAGATTGTCAATGGCCACTATTCTAAAGTGGGGGAGAAAAGGCAAACTTACCAAAATGAGACTCCTAAAAATTCTGGGTCTGAGATGAGAGGGACACAGTTTTGCATACTGGAGAGTGTGGCAACTTTGCTTTTTCTAGATGACGTCAACATTTTAAATGCAAGCCTATACAAATACAAAAGATTTGATATGTAAAAGAAAAAAAAAAAGCTGTCCCTCATTCACATGTATATTCAACAAAAAGAAAAAAAAAACTAGCCTCATTTCCAGAAACAAAGCATGCCTAGTACAAATAAAACTGTTGGATTGTAGATATTAACTCTCATGAGTTTTGTTTTTGCTCTTTACATCAGGCATTTGCATGAGAGAAGGACATACTGTGTTTGAATGTAAAGCTCTGTGAATTTGCTTAGTTTTTAGGATTACTGAAAATTTCAGTAATAAAGATTAAAAACTTTCAGTTGTAAAGATTTTAGTACTTCCAGATGTGTAATAATCCTTTTAATATGCAACTATTTTTTTCATTTAATTTTTTGAATCAATGAGAAATATTCTACATCTGATATAAACTTCTCTCCATCATATATTCTTCACTAATAAATGATCCAACATAAAATTCTGAACTAAACAATGCAGAAGAGTCCAGGAGTGAGAAGGCAGATGTGTAGGAAAGTTGAGTTCTTGGGGAGAGATGTCAGCTAATTGCCCTCCATCAGAGAGTAATTGTGGAGGCAAAATGACGTACCAACATAATTACCTGGGCGACGGTAGCTTGGAATAACTGATGTAGTTAGGGTGATACATTTAGGCATGAATTATTCAAAATAAATAATTTCTTTACGATTTAAAATCAGAAATGCCCAAATGTACCCACATTTTTTTTAGAAACTGCTACAATGGAAAAATATAGGTAATGTCTTAAAAATATTTTTTTAAAAACAGAAAACATAAAGAAGACAAGCTGTGTGTACATGTCTTTGCCCTTAAAACATATTTATCTTGGTACCTCATTGAAAAACAAAAGTGTGAGGCCTTTTCTGTGACACAGATGGAAGTCCTTATCAAGATAGTCTATTTAGATACCTGTCCACTAACTTCAAAGATCCACACATGAAGTTGTTTTTTCTGGTGTGAGCCCTTCTGTTCGGAGGCTGTGTGCACTTGTCTTCCTTATTGTATGTAAGCTTTAGAACGTCAACTAGGGTTGGGAATTGGGAACTCACCAGCTAACTAGTTTCAGGACAGAAAAATCGGTACAGAACTGACGCATCAATTTGCCAGCCTTCACAGTCCTGACCTACCTAGGCTTCAGAGACGTCTTAACACTGGAAGTACACTGCCCAGACAAATGCAGATCTAGTGAGGGTGTTGATCTCAAGAATAATTGCTGTACATCTAGATAAAGACCATTTAAACGCGTCTCTTCCAGGGAGTTGTCATTTAAGAAGGGAGATACCGTCTACATCCTCAGGAAAATTGATCAAAATTGGTATGAGGGAGAGCACCACGGACGAGTGGGCATTTTCCCAATCTCGTATGTAGAGGTGAGTCCTTCCCCCTTCCTTCTTGAATGGTAGTTGGTTCTAAAGTGGCCACAGGTGCAAGAGTAAGTGGTTGTTTTTGTTCCTAGAAACTCGCACCTCCTGAAAAAGCCCAACCTGCCAGACCGCCTCCCCCAGCTCAGCCTGGAGAAATCGGAGAAGCTATAGCCAAATATAATTTCAACGCAGACACAAATGTGGAGCTGTCACTGAGAAAGGTAGCCTGCCTGTTTTCTTCACTGGTGCATTTGAAAAGGACTGTCCATTTTTAAAACTAAAATTCTTTTTTGTCCTTAAGACATTTTTTTGTTTTCCCCGTTTTCTACAAAGGGCTCCTAAGGCCGCCCTGCATCCTTTCAGCTGAGGTCTCCTGAGGGACACCAGACTTCTCTGAGAGTCTCCCTCTGTAACTTGGCCTGGGTGGCCAGCCTCAAGTCCTCTCCACATAATTAGACATGTGGAGGTGGCAGAAGGAAAAAGCACTTTCATACGCTTCAAAATATTGTTGTGCTGCCTTATTAATCAGCCTTTTAAAAACGAAATGTTCCAATACTTCCTCTTTTCGATCTTCATCAAGAAATGGCCCTTTAAAGTTTCAAGAAAGTTTATTCATTTTTAAAATACAGCGAAGTAGCTTGCCCAACGTAATGTTTCGATTTTTACACAGTAAAACAAGATAAAATGTCCTTCCCAAAGAAGGTCAATGCCTCTAAAGTGGGAGAGAAAAGGCAAACTTAGCAAAACGAGGCTCTTAAAAATTCTGGGCTAAAAACGGCTGTGGTGATCTTTCCTCTCTGGAGAGCCTTGGTGAAGTGTGTGCAAGCCCTTTCCTTGATCACCCTTCTTCAGGTTTCATGATTGACCCAAAGTTCTCTACCAGCCTATCCAGTTCTGGTATCTTGTCTTAACAATCTCAGAAATGACTCTTTTCATCGTCAGTTTACATAGTTGAGAACGACAGTGAACGATTCTGATTGTTTGCTAAACGATGACATATATTTGTTGAGGTAACCTCTTGTCTGCACATGACACAGACTAGATAGTGGTAATATGTGGGTGGTTCTGGGAACTTCCATATGCCTCCCGAAGGGAAATATCCACAGTTCTGGGTCGTTCTGGTCCTGGCAGAATCTTGTCTCATTTTCTCCCTTTGGAGAGAATTCTGCATCATCAGCTGATCCTTCTACCCTCTGGGCTGCACCACCCAGCACAGAGACCCCACAGCATTACATGAACTCTGACATTTTCTGTTTCATGCTTTACAGAAAGCCTTCACCAGTGCATTAGTGTAGCTCAGCCTAGCAATTGCCTATTCTTGGTGTATTTGAAAATCAGTTCAATTTTAAGGTCTGAAGGTTTTCTTCAGTATGTTCTGCTCAGTGGTGGTGAAACACATTGAATAAATCATCCAGCATTTTGACCAAAAAAGAATTTTCAGGCATGTAGAATGGTATAATGAACATTGGAGATTCAGAAAGTGGGGCGTGGTAAGGGAGGAGAGATGAAAAATTACCTGTCGGGTACAGTGTGCATTAGTGGGGTTGATGGGTATGCTTAAAGTCCAGACTTCTTCATCTGTAAGATGCACTGTCCAAACTTCTGTGTCCCCCGCTGGATGCAGCCGCACCTGTTGCTGTTTAACCATCACATGCCTACTTATCTCCGGGCTATTTGTGGTTTTAAGTTAAAATTTAGACTGGATTCTGTGGCATTGGCTTAGTCACTACAGGTAACAGGAATAATGATTCTAGAAAATTATATGATCACAAACCAAGAGTTCTATTCAAAATATTTAATAACCCATATGGCCTGGCCACCAAGCAATCAGAATGGACAATTACACTGTCCTGATGTGAACCAGAGAGGGGTGTCAGTCCTGGCCACAGCTATAGATATTTTGGGATGATCTGTTTGCCTGGATCCTTTTAGTTCACTCTTTGTCGCTACATGTAGCACATGTAGATTAAAGAAGATTTAACATTATTCCTTCTAAAGGTTGATTCTGCAACCATGTCAGACACAGCAAGCTGTGGTGCACTTGTGAAAGCTCTTCCTACAGAAGGTCCATGCACTGAATCTGTCAGAGATAGGATAATGCTACTGTTATAAAAACGTCACCTCTTTCACTCTTCTGCTTTTTGAAATAACGTGCACAAGTCATTTAACACAGTACCGGTATAAACATTCACGTTAACCAAGCATTCTTAGGAAAGACTCAAATGTTGTGAATGGATGATTTAATTGCATATGTGTTGATAATCTATATTTTCTAGTAAGCACTAGGACCTTACTTGCATGCCAGTGATTAAACAAAAACTGGAGTTATAAAACTTTCCTAAGTAGAAAACTATTGTTTATTAGAAAACAGTGCCAATTATATTTTTATATTATTGTATCTTTATTTATAATGCATTTTTCTAATATTCATTATAGGGAGATAGAGTTATTCTTCTTAAAAGAGTTGATCAAAACTGGTATGAAGGTAAAATCCCAGGAACCAACAGACAAGGCATCTTCCCCGTTTCCTATGTAGAGGTCGTCAAGAAGAACACAAAGGGTGCTGATGATTACCCTGACCCTCCAATACCCCACAGCTATTCTAGTGATAGAATTCACAGCTCAAGTTCAAATAAGGTAAGAAGATATTCTGTCATATTAATATGATTATTTGGGAGCTCAGAATAAGATAATCAGTATATGACTTTAGGATATTATAGAACATCACATCTATTGCAGAGAAAGAGATTTGTACATATTTTGTTTCTATATGTGTAAGTGCAATGTCAATAAATATAATTTAATTTTTCTCAAATAAGTGCTGGAATAAATACTGCTTGATTTTGCTAATTTTATTTTCATGTTAAATTATTGAAAAAGGAAGGGAAAACATTTGTTTCATAAAACATATAAATGATATATATTTGTATTTATATGTATATAAATGCTTTCTGAAACTTGATTTATTTCTGAAGCTTGATTTATATATGTAAATTTTATTTGTATGATTATACATAAAGTATATACATATATATACAATTGCAATTTATATGTGCAAATACATATAAATATATACAACATAAAATACTATATATATTCCCAAATGGAATATATCTCAAGACACATGGTTATTAGGAAAATTCTATAAAAGTCTCAGAGATTTTGTATATAGAAAGAGACCTAGAGCAAAATGTTTAATTAAGGTCTGGAGGTTGGTTTGTTTGTCAGTGTGAATGAAACTGCTGTATGTTATTAGAAGTCTTCAAGTTTATTTTATTGTTTTTAAGATAATTATATGCAGTTCTCACGTTTGACTTGAGCTAGTAGCTAAAGATGATTATCTTTCTCAATATGTAATTTAAAAGACACTTTGCTTCCTTAATTAATTAGAAAATACTGTTCTACTTTCTACATTCACAATGTGAATCTTTTTCTTATTTTTCTGTTGAATTATAATATATTCTTTTTATGGGTGATATCTGGGGATTTTTTTCTTATTCTCATTAACATCAAAGAATAAAAATTTTAATTACCAAGAAATTGCTTCCAAAATATTGTGGGTACTTCCCAACATTTTAAGAAATATATTAAGTTGCATAATTTATGAATGATTTTAATTGAGATCAGAGCTGGGACATGGGAAAATAAACTTTCTAGCGCTAGTAAAATAAAATCAACACATCAGACATTACTAAAGTGTGAAGTCACTTCGTATTTCAATGCAAGATCATTTCAAGAATGTCCCCTGTGACCTAAACTACTTGAAAATGAGTCATAGAAGGACTTTGCATAAGTAAATTATCTAAGAATCTACTATCTTAAGAGATACTTTTTTAATGGGATAAGGCTATGCATTTTCTTTTTTGTAATCTTTGAAGACTGGATTTCAGTCCAAATAATTACCCTTAATCATGTATCATTGAATAAATGGAACAGTTTGGTACAATTAAATTTTGTTTAACTGATTATAAACTTATCCAGAATTTTCTGAAGTTTATTTACTTTACTACCAAAGCTTAACATTTATATATCAATATCTTTCCCTCAGTAGTTTCACCCATATATCTGTTCTCATCCATATATTTGTCTTATTCACCATTCAGTCATCTTAAAAGAACTATCAGAGAAATTCCACAACATTTTCAGTAAAATAAGTAGGAAAACCATGTATCTACAAAGGTTTATTTAATACCTAAGAAATGTTTCCAACATGCCCAAATTAACAACGGCATTATAATATTTTAGATCACAATACTTTCATCTTCAGTGTAAATATAATTTAAATGTAATCAAATATACTTTTCAGTTTTTTGGTTTTTTTTTTTTACAAAACCAGATTTTAAATAGAGGAATGTACAGATTTCACTAGTAACTAATCAGTGTTTTATTCTCACTGTTGGGAACAAAATATGTTGAAAAACTTATGTTCATAATTGGAAAGAAATACTTCATGTTTTATCCTAACTGGTAATTCATGTACTGATGTCAAGGAGACGTCTCGGTAGCGTTACACTGCATCATTTTCAGAAAAACAAATACCATATACTTCTAAATGACGATATCCAAAATATACTAAATAGTATATGTCCTGTTTTTTTTTTACTGATATTTACAAATAGAGGAAAGAACTCATTGACGATGATTTATGAGTCACTTGCTGACACATTCAGATCACATGTCTTGGCATATTGTCTTTATCTTAGGGGAGACTCACATGAAAGTTGATATCACTTCTGATATTTTTACTTTTAGTACAACAGAGTCCAATTCTAAAGCTTTTGGAAGCCAAGAAAATTGTATGACTTTTGTATTCTAGGTATATTTTTGTGACACCAGGATACTGAATTTGACTTCCAGTATATAAGCAAGTCCGTTGTAAAGCTAAGCACTTTAACATGTATACTGGTGACTGTGGTGGCAGTGGCACGAGAATAGTAGCAGCGGGTAGCAATAGTGACAGTGGTAGTGATGATTATATTGGAATATAATGATCTTTCTTTCTCATCAATGTAATATTCCTGCCCACGAGAGAAAGTGAAGATGAAAACGAATGATCTTTAAGTATTATATATGTCCCAGACTTTCAAAATCTAACTATCAAAAACTTCTGTGTCATATAACAAAGAGCATACAATAGAACTCTAGCCAATAGAGAACTTTTATAGACTATCACATGAGTCTAAAGTAGTTTATATCTCATTAAAAACTCAACATCTGCAGGACTTCATGGGAGTGACTGTCTACCCAAGCACAAGCCACATGAACAATTTCACTTTGTGTCAGGAGCTAAGCGGCCTTGAGTCCTGAATCTTATGTTAAGATGTTCACATGAGTTTTGTGGCACATTTATGTCATGCCATGATGAGACGACCTTCTTTAAAAAGCTAAATTAACTAAGCCAATGCCCCATTCCCATTATAGGACACAGAAATCAAAAGTTAGTGGGGAATGCACTGTGCACGTATGCATTCAAAGGCCCCAGGACCAAGAGTGCTGGCTCCACTGTCCTAAACCACCAGCTAGAAAGTGCAACCCCAGAATCTTTTTGAAGAAGTGTTTCTTTCCAAATCAAGGTCATCTCTCTGGAAAGAGCTAAAGTGGAAGCTTGTCCAGCAACCTTTCTCAAGGCTTTTATGCACAATAGCATTTTCTCTATTCCAGCAAGGATAGATAAATGCATTAGAATGTTAGTAGGTGGACTTCCAAAGCTACTTTTAATAAATCTGCTAAAAATTTAAATGTACTGTTTTGTTTAATGTATCTAAAATACATTGATAATATTAAACTATACAGAAGTGTATTTTCACTTCTGGAGATACGCTTCATCGGTCATACCTCCTCAAGTTTACATAAATGTCAAGCTTTTGAGAGAGCATGGGAGTCTCAGCAGAAGTTTACTCTCCCGTTAGCATCAGATGAGCCTTTCTATGTAAACATTTAGTTTAGATTTTTAAAGCTTTGAAGCAGCAATTCTTTAAGCTCAGTTTCGTACTGATCATGAGTTTCTGTTCTTGAAAAATATTTTTCAGAACTTATTCTGAAAAATAAGTTGTATAATGTTATTGTATAAGGTTCTAAAATATTTTATGCCCTATGTTCTAATCTCCTTACAAACATAAGTGAAAAAACTGTGGAAGTTCAAAAGATTGGACATGCTGCTGAAAGAAAGAATGCTAAACGAATTCAGGAAATAAAAAAGGCTTTTAACGATTAATTTTCATTCTACATTAACATTTCTTCAGAGTCATTTATACTACTAAATCAGTATCTGGAAACCTGAAATATCTTTTCAACATAGTTTAAAAGAGGTAGACTACTAAACTTCTTAAGGTTCCACTGTCTGTCCTTGTAATCTCTATGACAGTTTTATCTTGTTTGACATATAAGATCCCTTCCAAAATTAGTAGAGTTTCGTTTTTGAGGTAATTTTTCCAACTAACGGAAATTATTTTGTGCAGTTACATTTCAGCAAAATATCTTCACATCTAGATAGCTTCAAGATGTCTTCCAATCTCTGTCTCTGTTATAACATACAATTATTTTTATATTCACTACCACATCTTTCCTGCATTTCTCCATCTCTGTGTTTTGATACGTCATTATTATTTTCTTGGTTTTTTTTTTTTAACTTCATAATCCCTGCTGGTTTCTAAGTTGGCCTCCAGTGAACCAGGCCCTCCTCCCATGCACAAAGCTTCACCTGGCTCAGATAAAGGAGCTCTCCAGAGAATTACCCGGGGGCAGCTGTCCCTGACAGCCCTGTGTCCACCAGCAAACCTTTTGGCCCCAACACTGTCTCCTTTTCTGGACAACTTCTTGGCTGAATTAGAGGAGTTGAGCACTTTAACCTTCTCAGCTGACCAAGCTGCACCCTGTACCCCAGAGGAGATCGCCCTCGAAATTCAGGAGGAACCCTCTGTACTCCTGTTGCCTCCAGCATCCATACCTGCCGAATCACCACACTCTCTGGTCCCTTCTCTTCACGGGGGCCTGGTCTCAGCTGCAGCCCAGCCTAACAATGCTGTGCCTTTTCAGGATCCTATAAAAACAACTCAAAACAAAGTGACAGATTTGAAACAAATGAGAACGGGCTTTTCAGGCCCCAAGAAGGTGCCTGAAGTCCTAGGCGATAAGTTTGTGGCCTCTGCATGCACCAGTGTAGCTTCCTGGCCCATCTCCCTCCCCATCATTGGAGAAGAAGATGAGGAACTCTGTGAAGGGGTTGCGTCAGGCATCCAGAGAGGGCTGCTGGAATCCCAAGATGCCTTGTGGTGCAGCCACGATGGTGCAGAGAAGACCCCACGACTGCACATTGAAGAGGAGGAAGAGGAGGAGACACCCAACTGCTTAATATATCCAGTAGTCGTGGGCGCCCCCACAGATCCTAAGATCCCCAAGGAGGGCTGCAGTACAGCAAAAACCAGTAATGAGGTATTTTAATTTTGCCTAATTAGTGAAGAACTAACCAGTCTTCCTATAGTTAGCCTGCACAGTTAATCATATTGGTAAGCATCTATTTTGACACAACCTTAACAGATCTTCTTACAAAAACACAAGCATTGTATAAGTCAGGGGTGGAGGGGGAGTGTGAAAATACACCGCATTTAATTAAATGATGTAAATATATGCCATCATGCCATTATCCCGTTACTTCTTTATGACCATAAAGTCATATGTTTAAAGTCTCTGCAATTTATGTCGTCTAATTTCCCAGTGGTAGTAACAATAGCTGATATTGGAGCTCTTAGTGGGTGTCTGACACTGTTCTATGAACTCTACGTTGTTAATTTTCAAAACTCTATGAGATATGTGATATTATGATCCCGTGGGGATCATAATATCACATATCTTTAGAGATGAGGAAACCGATGTACAGAGATTAGTCCAATCCAGAATGAGAAAGCTATATACGCCTTGGATATAATGACACTTTGCCAAAAAAAATTATCATAATAAAGAAAGAAAAAGAAAAATAGTACTTCAGACCCCCCTTTGGTTTTTTTGAAAAGGTCAATCTCTTCAGATTGGTGCCCACTTAAGAACTGGGTACTGTATCTTCATGTTACAATGAACCCTGGACAATGCTTTGTTCAACAGGGAGAAAATAGCCTCAAACTTTAGCTTGTAAATGTCTCTTTATTTAAAAAAACAAAAAACAAAAAACTTGACCTCTCCAGTGTATCCTGTGAATTAAAAAACTACTGGAAAATACTGAATTTATGAAATAATTTTAAAATGGCTTATATTATGCCATCATACAATTCATTTTCTTCCACAGTTTCTCAATTCCAAAATATCCCAGCCATGCCAGCAGCTGTGTAAAATAACCACACTATTGAATAACAGTCATTGCAGTAAGACAAAAATGTTTCTTTTTTTTCTTTTTTCTTTTTTTTTTTTTTTTGAGTTGGAGTCTCACTCTGTCGCCCAGACTGGAGTGCAGTGGCACGCTCACAGCCACCACAGCCTTGCCTTGCTGGACTCAGGTGATTCTCCCGCCTCAGCCTTCCAATAGCCGGATCTACAGGCGCACGCTATCATGCCCGGCTAATTTTTATTTTATTGTAGAGACGAGGTCTCACCAAGTTGCCCGGGTGGGTCTCGAACCCACTGGCTCAGGCAATCCACTCACCTCAGCCTCAAAGTGCTGGGATTACCAGCTGAGCCACCGAACCTGGCCAACAAAAGTGTTTCCAAGTCAATTGTTTCAATAAAATTGTCCTTTTGGCTTAATCAATGTTAAGACATGACTAGGTGGCTCAGCTACCGGAAGCACTCTCTGCCTGTCGCAGACGGTCCCGGGTAGGTGCTGATCCCTGCCACATCAGCAGCCAGTGCCCATTATGGATACAGAGATCACGACTTCCCCAGCTTTGTAACCAGCTATTTCTAGTCTGTGACCCACTATGCTAGCAAGATACAAAGAACCATTCATTGCAGGGTTTTAGGTAGCTTTTTCCTTCACTTTTACAAGAGGCCATCATGTAAAATATATTATGAAATTGTAGAATACAGGCGTTCTTATCTTCAGCCACCCAGATCCCAAAATTAAGCTAATCATACCCATTGGAAGTTTTAAATCAAATTCACAAGAAAAAGTGAGGGCTTTGAAAGCAAAAATTTTTCATAAATGTCAAAGTTGGTAATGTGAAATTCGTGTGAGTTTGGAGAATATTCTGTGAAGACCATGTAACTTCATTCTGGAAACAAGCATAATCACATCTTGTCTTTCCTCAATATTCAAGCCACCTTCATTCTCTTCGGGAGATGGAGCAGCCACACCCTTCCCCAGCCATCTGCTTCCCTCCCCTCCATTTCCTTCTCCCTTGGCCTCCGTTTCTGACCTGGTCTCTACACTTTCTCAGTCCTACTCGCCTCCTCTGCTCCCTAAATACTCTTATCAACAGGAGATACATTCACCAAAATTAAAGGTAACTGCATCATGAGTGTGGCTTATTGCATGTCTTTAAGTGAGCTTAATTAATTAGATGTATGACTTTAGATCTGTGCCCTCTTACAAGAGCTAAGAAGTTCTATAAATATCGACTGCTAACTTTTAACGTCATGAGCATGGCCTCTATCCAAAAATGTAAGATTTGTTTGCACAGCAACTATACCCAGATTGAGGAGAAACGAAAACATGATAGCTAATGAAAAGTAATGATTCGATTTTTTTTTTTTAAGTTGAGAGTCAACATGAGAACCATCTCATTTGAAGGTGCCAACGCCCCGCCTGTCCTTTCCAGCTGTTTCCCACCCATCAGCAGGGTCAGCAAAACTCGAGCGCAGATGATCTTTCACACTGAGTGACTTGAGCCCTGAACTTCCCCAAAAGTGAAGTAAAGTAATGGGGATGCAAGAAGGATGGTTCTTTTGGAACAGCTGGCACTGCATCCATCTCTGAGACTTGTAGAATGGCAGCTCTGCTGGTGTTTGACCTAGAGATACCATTAAAAATTCTTTTAACAAAATTAATGACTAGCCTTGGAAAGAGACTTAATGACAATCACAGCATGAAATCAGTCCATCACCAAATAATGTGGCTTCTCTGTTCAGAATGGTCCTGAAACCTTTTCCTGTAGACAGAAGGTGGTAGACTTCAAATTATAGCTCATCCTCACTTTCACTCTTTGGAACATGAAATGAGAGCCTCTGAAAATAAGTAAAAAGTTGAGTCTCTTCCACAGTCAGGGTCCTCTGTTTGGAAGGGCCATTTATGAAGTCTTTGAAATCCCTCTCACCAAATCCATTCACCAAAATAGTTCATCTATGTGAATTCATCTCAAGTGTGAATGAAACTTTTTAAAAAATGGAATTAAAGACCAATTGTTCTTTGCTCTTTGAATTTTTTTCTTAACTGGCAGAAAATAATTAGGAAATGTTTTAAATCACACCACCTTAAATAATGTCCAAGGCTAAGAATTTGTCTTTCCCTCTTTCTATAGTTTTCTTATAAGACCAAAGTATTTATCTCTTGTCTTCTCCCACTGTTCTTTAGTCTTTAAGCTTAATCAATAAGTGGGAAAGTAGCTTTAGAATCAGTTTTCTCTAATTTAGGGAGATGCAGAACACACTGTTGTAGTATCAGACAAAGCCAGGATTTAAAGGGGTTTATTCTCCAAAGTATCAAACTCTTCTCATACATTCTTTAGGTTTCAGTTGTTTGCAAAATGATGTGAGAGAATGGAGGTATTCACAATATTTTTTTTAAAAGAATACTTTAATACCTACATGAAATACTCATAACTAGCTCCAGCAAATCAAAATGGGTTTTCTCTATTTTATCTCACATTTGGGAGAATGCTGATTTTTAATCTCCCACTGAATCATTTTAAAGCTTATACATCTATTTTTAATCATATATAATATGTTGACTGAAGCTATTTGTGCTTGTAAATATAAATACAGATTGAATCAACTCCAAATTTTAGGCTGTTATAGTTTACTTCTAAATCTGACAGCAACAAACTGTGCCCATTTGAGTCCTTTAAAAAGGCTCTCTGTGTCTTTCATTTTAAGCGTGTTGGAATAATGTCCATTACAAAGAAAGATAGTAATCTAGCACTAAAAGCAAAGAGAAGGTGAAATTTTAATAATATTTTAACAGGCATAGTGTAGTATGCATGAAATCATTATAATAACATTTTATCAACCCATATCAACAATTGTTTAAGTAACTCATGTTAATTCAGTACAATTTATTCTTCTAAAGTTGTTTCCTAAGACAATGAAAATCTTTCATAAAAGTAAATGCAATCCCAACTCTTCCATAAAAGTAAAATCTACTATCATTTTATAGATTACAGAAGACCAAAAGATATGCTTGATGCATAATTATGCTTGATGCATAAATCCAGATCCAATATTTCCCCCAGTCTTTTGAGCATCTGCTTTTAAAATAATGTTTTTTATGACAAAAATAATTATATATCTCAGCTTCTCTATAAGCTGAACTTCCAATTCCGTTTAAGAGAATATTTGGTAAAAGACACTTGCGGGATGTAGACTCAAATTGCAGTGGAAGCTCTTTATAAACAGAGCAAAAGGCTCTTTCTAGGTTTCTTCCAAGAAACTCAATCATTGTGATCCTACAGGGAAGGCTCATCACCCTACAGCAATCTCACCTTCCAGTGATCCCCTTGGGTAATTTCCAACATGAAATTAGGCCTGATTCTTCCTGATATGTTCAAGTCATCTTTCAACTATCTATCCACGTCATTTCAATAGCTATTCTTTTTTCTCTACCAGATTTGATATTTATAGAGCCCCTATATTAGTCAAGATTGTGGTAGATGCATGCCAGAAAACTCAAATTACACTTTAAACAAGGTAGGAAGATATTTCTCTGACGCACAAGTGCCAGGCATCCGGAACTGGAATGGTGGCTCCCACCAAGTCAACAGAGAACCCAGGAGATGCCATTTGCCTTCAGCACACCATCATCCTCAAGAAGGCGCTTCTGCCACGTAGCACCAGCTGGCAGCTGCCATGGTCCCTTCTTCATTCTAGCCAACAGGAAGGAGGAAGGAGGGAGGGGATAATGCCTTCTCCCTTGGAGACCACTTCCCGGAAATTGCATATATCCTACCTATCAGAACTTAACACATGAGCACATCCAGGTACAAGGAAAGTCAGGGAATGTTGTCTTTGTTCAGAATGGCTGTGTGCCTAGTGGACATCCTTGTTCCATTACTGAGGACCACGAAGAGGAAGAAGAAGAATCTTGGAGAACATCGAGCCTCCTCTGCCACGACCCTTAAGCAACCATGCAAACACATTTCCTCTCTGTTGTTTGAGGTCAATCATTACTAAGAGTTATGAAAATTTTCTTAAATGAAAGTTGGGAAAACCACATGCTTTTATTGAAAAGTTTTTTAGTCCTACTGAAGTCGTCTTAAGCCAAATCAAATACCAGACAGTACATTATAAATCTTATTTGCTATTGGAAGGAAAATAAAATATACTGACACACAAGAAGGTGGACTTACACGATCTTACCTTGAAAGAATACCAAACAACCAAAACTGTAGTTAAGGCACTACTCAGGATTTAACGATATTTCACCATCCCCCCCCCCAGAAGCATTATTTTCTTTTTATGTGTTCTGTTAGAAAAATCTGCCTTCAACAAATGTCTGACACATTCTGTGAAATTTGATGTATATTGAACCAAATTTCCCTTCATCGCATCTTGCATCTCTTCAATAAGCACAAAGAAACAGATCAGGTTTGAGGGTATCCTGAGCCCAATGTTGAGTGTTCTATTAAAGAAGTAGTGTTACTGACACATGATCTAGGCCATTGGCATTGCATTCAGGCACCTCTGTGCCAGCCTCCCGCTGCAAGTCTTCACTGCGTGCCTGCCAGTCCTGTGAAGGCAGCTGCTGGCACCTGTGGTGTGGAAACTGTGGAGCAGACAGGAGCTGTTAACCCCTCCGCTGTGCTACCGCTCAGGAGTTTGGCATGCTGTGTGTGCATGGAAAAAACAAAACAAGAAAATTCCTCCCGAAGGCTGTGTCATGAAGATGAACTAACCAACTTCTCATGGCTTTTCCAGGCTGATCTTAAAAGCGAGATATTTGTCCTGGGTAAGCCTCCTCGTAGCCCAGTGATGTCTAGGAGAGTCTGCAGCTCACCTGTCAGAGGGCTCAGCGGTCCCCACAGGGTACGGTCCGAGCACTCCCTCCTTGTGACAGCCGTGGGGCCACCCTGCCTCCCAGTGGGCTGGCTCTTACGTAGTTGCAAAGTAGAGCAGAACGTATCCTGGAGGTGAAGTGAGGAACTGATGTTGAGCAATGAAATCAAATCAACATGAAAATCCTGCCCTCAGCCTTTGGGCAGTGCGTTTCCCTGCTAGGTGTGCGTGAGGTTTCCAAAATCCAAAAAGACGTGATCAGATTATCTGCTGTACAAATAAGGGTGCCATATGTGTTGTTTTCTACATCTGTCTCATGCTTCTATACTAAATTGCTGCCCTCTAGTCTCTGTTTTCAACGCAGAGTACAAGACCGTTGCCAATCATATGCAGAACTGAACCCACACACTCCAGTTCGCTTTCGTGTCCTTCAGTGTATTTGAATTTACTTTATTTTTATTTTATTTTATTTTATTGAGTTCATGTCTCGCTCTGTTACCCAGACTGGAGGGCAGTGGTTCCTCACAGCTCACCACACCTCCACCTCCTAGGCTCAGACAGTCCTTCCACCTCAGCCTCCCAAGAAAGGTGGGACTACATGTCGCCACCACACCCAACTGATTTTCTTATTTTTGGTAGAGATGAGGATTCATTGTGTTGCCCAAGCTGGTCTCAAACTCCTGCGTTCAGTCTTCCTGCCTTGGTCTCCCAAAGTGCTGGGATTATAGGCATGAGCCACTGCACTCAGCCTATGATTTCGTTTTTTTTTTTTTTAATCCATGATCCTTGTTTCAAAATATTTTGTTGCCCTGGTAATGATACGTGCTTACATTCACTGATCTCATTTTCTCCCCAGAACTTCTCTCTGAATTCTCTGTACTCCAATTTCTTGACAGCTTCAAATGAACTTCAAATTACCTTCCCTATAATATCTGCAGCACTCTAAAATAAATGGACTCAAAACGGTACTATCAATTATAAGGAAGGCAGCCAAGAAGTTTGGAGATTTTTATTTTTGCATATAAATCAGGACTCTTTTCACCCTTTCTATTTTAATGAAATCTAGTTTGACCTTAAATGGTCTGCCACATAACTATGGGTCTGCATTTTAAGTTCTCAAGGGCTTGATTTCAAGGTTTTCCTTTTCCATTTTTTATGTAGATTCTGTTCTATATTTATGCCATTTTGTGCTTTTTGCTTTGCATAATAAGACTCATTTTGTTGCTGAGGCAGAGATTTGTGTTGCCATAGTGAAAAAGGAATGTCGATTTGTAGAGATTCTTAGACTCCACTGAATGGCCTTCCAAAGCCAGAAAAAGAACAAGGGGAAAAAAAGGCTTTTTCTACAATTAATAGGGCTCCTCCATAAATTCCCCATGGGTCAATGAGATGTATGCTTTGGGTCACCTTAAGTTTTTTTCTTTGCCAGATTTTTACATTATGTATGTGTATGTTATTTTACATGTGCTTGTGTGGACCATAAATATTCTATTTTTAAAAAATTTATGCAAAGTTGCCTTTTACCTTTATAATTTAAGAAGGAAAAATAAACCTATAAACATAAACATGGTTGGCAAGTAGTACAACTAACATATCATGAAAAAAATTAAGAACTTTTGAACTGTTTATAATGTTTTCAAGGATTTTTCTGCATTAGAATTTAAGTAACAATCCCTATTTAAAAATTATCCCATACTAAATATAGCTAATCCGCTAGCGATACCATTGCAGAAGCTTAGATAAATAGCTTTTAGACACAATGTACCTCATCTAATTTAGGGAGGTATATACTGATATCAGAAATTCTGTGCTATCTTAAGCTAACTTCCTTATGAACAGTAGCTGGTAGTTGGTTCTAGCTTTGAAAATTAGCATGTGTTTAAAATCCGTTTTGTATCAATTTTTGACAGCATTAAAAAAATAGGTACACTAAAAGAGAAAAAAATTGCTAAGGAAAAAGTTAAATATTTAGGATACCGTGAATACAGCAGGATGCTTCACTGAATTTTCTAATTTTACAGTACTCTTAATATAACCGAGGAAATTAGCATATGACATAATTCTTGCTCAAAATTTCCAGTTTGGATGGATTTAGAGTCTATAATACTCACTGCTCTATCACAGAAACAAAGAACAGGGTACCATAAGTTCATAAACAGTCCCTGAACATTTACCATAATACTATAAGAAAGGGATTGGCAGTAGTGGAATACTGCCAGGGTTGAGGAGGGGAGAACCACAACATCAGTAAGGGTACCTGATCTCAAATCAGGCAAAGTGGGGACCAAAGGGAGGCCCAAACTTTACCTGTATGATGACCACTTGTATACCTAATCCTGAATTGTACCCCACACCTTTAAAATAAACACATGTATATAATTTCCAGCACAGCGACTGTAATGTGTTAGCTTGCAAACCATCTTCTTAAGTTCACAGTTCATGTAAGTCTCCCTGAATGTCACAAATGGATATTGTTTTCTATTTATCTCAAAACTGCTAAGAAGCTATGAGTAATAGAAATGTCTGAGCAGACAGTTAAAATAGAAATGAACACAGACCAAAAATATAGGTGGCTAACGAGTGATTCCTTCTCAATAATTTAAAATATGTAAAGGGAAGAAAGTGACCAGAAAAACAGATGAATATCTATCGTACGTCGCTCTGTGTTCTTTAAAACATCCTTTCAAAATTAATCCAGGCTGAAGGAACTTGGTGAGGGCTAACCAAAAGCAAAAACAACTCTTAGCTTGTTGCTGCCGCTACTCACCACCAGATGGACACAGAGTGCAGACATGTCCCAAATCTTTTCTTAAGGTCCGTGCGTGTTGAGTTACAACACGTGAGAAAAGGCAAAAGATGGCCTGCTGAGATAATTTGCTTGAATATAGAACATAAGCAGCTACTTGAGGGACAAAATAAACACACTGATGTTAACCAAGTTAGGCCATCTATTCATGCGGATAAAAATTATCATTGTATTTTTCTTTAAAAAAAACTGTTTGCAATATTAGGTAATTGTCCAATATCTTTGGGTTTTGGTTTGCTTATCTGCAAAATGAAGTTGAATTATGACCATTATTGTTTGTAAATTACCAAGACTCGTGAAAATTAACCAATCAATATAAGATGTCATCGCTCACTGACAACTGGACGTGTGAGGTTAATAGTGGCACCCTTACATAGCAGAGGAAATATATCTGTAGAAATGTGAATGCCTTCATGGTATCCCTGAGGGGGCCAGGCTAGTTGTCATTTTGTCTGACTCACCAGTTTTAGAGACAGGGAAGCTGAGAGGCATCCCCAAAGTTGTATAGTAGTGACTGCCAAAAACAGAAAGACACAAATGTGGCCTTGTACATACTATTAATGCTACTTACTCCTCTGTTGGTCAAATATTCATAAAATGAATTCATTTAAATACTGTAATTGGCCAACTTCACTAAAAACTGACTCTTACCTATCCACAGAGGTGAATCCTAGTTAATGTAAGATTCAAAAAGTTCTAAAGTTCACCATTATAAAAGATACACACCTTTTCTGAATATAAAAGTCTGGATAAATTCCATCCTGGTGATGTGAATAGGATAGAATACTGATGCTTCAGAGAGTACAAGAGGCACGGAGTTGGAAGGATATGAATGCAGGGAAAAGACGTATTAGGAAAGACGGATCAAAGAAGGACACTGCAGGCTGCCCCACCCAAGAATACAAGTTCTGGAGACACAGAGGCCTGTGGTATTCAGGGAGCCACACACTGGAAGCAACAGCCCAATTGTTATAGTTGTCAGAAAGACAGTTATTTAAATGATTTATGAGGTGGGCTGAATTAAAAGAATTAAACTAGTAGAACAATAATAATGATAACCAAAAGGGGATATTCAGACTTAAAATGTAGATTGTATTATATTCATGAACAATTTGATTTTTAATGTTGTATTCACATCTTAACATAAGGCAACAATGAAATGATGCCAACCAATCTTACCAAGCATTGGATGCTATGATGTAGAAGTTAAAACTTGTATTCAATTTTAAAATATTAGAATAATTTAAATATGTAGGAACAGGCACATTATTTTTAGAGCATAACGAAGCAGATTTTAATAAACTATTTTATCTTAGGAGAAGAATGCATAATTTTTTACTTTTAACTTGGTTATGCACTACAAATGGTGCTGTGATTGTTTTGTGAGAAAACAGTAACTATCTTGGTATGTGATAGGAAATACAGTATATTAGATCATTTTTAAGTTACTTTAATGTACACAATATTTTTGAGTGACTAACATGAACATTTTCTAAATCTTTAATGCATATCCTTGACCAGAATTTTACTCCTGGGAATGTATTCTGAGCAATAGTTCAAAAGAAGAAAATAGCTCTTGGTAAAAAAAAGTTTATATCATTATAATTTATGATAGTGGAAAAAGACTAGACCAATAAAACCTCAAAAACAAGAAGGAGAAACAGTTAAGAAAACTGATGTATAGATACATTATGAGGAAACATTATTCGGCACTCATTTAAAATGAAAAAAAGACAGAAAAGATGACTAGAAAATTATTACAAAATAGTATTAATAGCAATTGATATATACAAATCTCCTGAATAAAAGTTGAATACATATCTAAAGGTTTATTGGATTGGAAGAGAACTTGAATATATGTAATAGGATATAGGCTTATCAATGACTTAGAATTACCACTTTTATGTACTTAAATTGATGTAATGATATCTTTTAAATGACCTTTAAAATGACTGGAAAATGGTTTAGTCCTAATTGTTCTTAAAATAATATATTTTATAAATTTAATAGCAGCAATTATATGACAACAAATAATTATTTAATTATTAACATTCATTTAATTATTAGTATTATTAATTATAGTACTTATTTAATAACAAATTAATTAGCAATTAACAAAGGATTAGAATATTTATTTGTAATAAACTATTATTGTATTATTTGCTAATAATTATCATCTTATATTGATTTATGGAAGTAAATTATTTCATGCTCTTCAGTCATACATGTGTCCGGTAATTCTTACCTGCTCTCTTTAGTATTCCATGCACAGATGGTTGAGTGAAATTTCCAAGAATACTGTTAGTAAATGCTTCCAGGTAATAAACTCAAGGTTTAAAGTTTTAGTAAAGTAAGTACCAAGTCTTATGTTAGATAGACAGCTTGGATAGAAAGGATGTGGATAAAGAACTTAGGAAGAGGAAAGGAGTTTCTCATTTAAGCTCGGACCAGTGAAGTTTCCATGGACAACTTTCAGGACAAAATTTCCAGCCTATCAGTAATCCACTCATAACTATGGGAACCCAAGAACTGGCCTTGATGTCTAAGGACATAGATCTAATAACGAATTCAGTAGTTACCAAAGAGTTTTATATCATTGCCATGCAAATTCTGATCTTGTTATTTACCATGTAGCTGTCATTTAGAAAAGAATGCTTTTGAAATGTGTTGTGAATGAATTATATGCATTTTTGCCCTAAAAGGTAATGTTTAGGTAGTCAATATAAATTACACTGAGTTCATATATTCGACAAACATGTTAACTTTCTTCATTGAAGTATTAATGTGGGTATATGGGGTGCTAAGGTTTGTCATTTCCAATATTATAAGTATCTATTACAGATACTGGTCTTGATGCTTAGTTTAAAAAGAAAGGAAACTCTTTTGAGAGTTCAGTGCACTGGGAATTTCTACCAATGTTTCTCTTCTAAGGTAAAATGTTACATGTTACCTGGATATTGTTTGTTGCATTCCAAAGTTCTCTGTTTTCTCTTTTTACACATGCATGTGTTTTCTCCACATGGAGAACAGAGAATGTTAGTTCAAATGTAGCATGGGATGTCTGCCTATTGATATTTTCATCTGTACTGTATGTGAAAACACTGTCTGTGAAGGAAAAATTTAAAGAATGAATGTGGATACTTTGCTGTTAAACTGAATGTTGTTTATTTTCTGCTTGTTTGAGAAACCGCTGAAGAATAAGGTTGAATGAAGGTGTCTCTACTTCTTATTCTATTGGTTTGCTGTCTATGTTCTTGCCATATTACTGACCTTTGAAAAATCAATGGGACTGAACCCCGACTTTTCCATTAAGCCTGAGCAGCCTAGATTGTAGATATGTTCAAAACATTTGGACCCTGGTTATTTTGATTTATTTAAAGCATCCTTAAAAATATTTTAATTATTAGTCTTACAGAAGTCCTTTTTTTTTTTCTTCCTCTTGGTTTTTTACAACAGGAAATATTAAATGTCAAGAAAAAATACCATGCCATTATCCAAATTATCTTTTAATTATTACCAATTTAAACATTGATTACATTGAAAATCATTTCATTTCAGCCACAGCGTCCTGTGTTTACTCATGAAAACATTCAAGGTGGGGGGGAACCGTAAGTATTCTTCTTATCTTCTAAATTCAAGACTAACCTTGACCCACAAAGTGGACAATTGTACCAAAACGTAACATGGTACAACTTTGCAAGTGAGAGATCAGAGTAACTAACACGAGACCTCCTACGTGAAGAGAAACTGCAATCATCTCTATCTTTCATGACAAGGATCAGAAGCTAATTTTAAGGAGAGCCACATGGTTTTCTGAAAAGGTTTTAAATGATACCCTAGGAAAACCTTCCGAGGCTGCAGTGATTTCTAAGATTTCTAAGTCTATCTGCCTGTCTACCCTGCTGGCCATGTAACTAGTAGCTACAGCTTTAAAGACATACGAAAATGCTCTAATGTTGTTTTTGCACCTATTTGGAGACTGTGAACGTGGACCTAGATGCACAAATAGACCTAAAGTGACGTTAATAACATACTTCCAAAGTGACATAGAAGGGTCTTCAGAAAATGGTGGCAGGAGAACACTCCCTGGCACTCAGTTACATCCTGGTACTGCCGCAGCACCAGGAAAATGCCTTTGAACCTTTCCTATCAAACTCCCTCCCCTTTCTAATACATGCAATAAATGAACTTGAAGGTGTGACACGTTGTTGGTAAGATACTCCTTGTGTGTCTTTTTCGGCCATATTACCCATGACAGCTGTTCAGGGTTCTCTACTTCCTGCTGGCCACTGCCTCTTTTGTGGACAGCAGGACCCCCGGAAAGGCATGTTACGGACTTAGGCTTTGCCCAGCACACCTGAACACACACGGTGAGTCCCAGCCCCATGGCCCAAGCTCTGCACCTGGAGCAGAACAGGCAAACAAGAGACTGCTGCTCGTGATAGGTCCTGGTGTGTGGCCTGGACCTTCACCACCCTCTAGTCCCCCCTCACTCCTCAAAGACCTGAAAGGTAGCAAAGGTTCCTCTTGCTGAGGATGGCTCTCACGGAGCACAGCCAGAACAGGGCTTTGATCGAGGGGAAGTCTGTGTCATGGAAAGAACAGACTCCAGTTATACTTCATTGTAAAACATTAAAGATGGCTTGTTAAGTGTTTGTCTTCTTTTTATGTAAGCAGTGATAGAGTTACGTTACAAAAAAGTACACTCCAGGGTTGCATTACCTACATATTATAAACAGCTTTGGAGTTTATGAATGAAAAAGTCTGTTATGTTACATGCTAATGTAATTTGGAGTTCATTCTTCCAACCGTGGCATATAATGGTTAGGGAGCCACAGCGCTCACACATGGAAGAAGGCACATTTTCTATTTTTTTTCTTTTTTTTTTTTTTTTTTTTTTTGAGTTGGAGTCTCACTCTGTCACCCAGACTGGAGGGCAGTGGCTGCTCCCGGCCACCGCAGCCTCGACCCGCTGGGCTCCGGCCATCCTCCCGCCTCAGCCTTCCGAGGAGCCGGAATTACAGGCGCGCGCTACCACGCCCGGCTGATTTTTGATTTACTGTAGAGATGAGGTCTCGCTGCCCAGGCGGGTCTCGAACCTGCGGGCTCAGGCAGTCCACTCACCTCAGCCTCCCAAAGGCGCAGGATGACAGGCCGAGCCACCGAGCCCGGCTAGAAGGCACGTTTTCAAAGTCCTGCTTTGGATGTGAGAAAACACTCTTGATTGAATTTCCATTTGATTACCGCCTGAATTAGCAGGAATATAGGGTGTCGTTTAATCTTTCATTGAAAAAGTTGATTCTGAGTGAAAGAAGGAACATGAAGTTCTGTTACAACAGTTCAGAGCTTTGGTGAAATATGGCCTAGAGAAAGTTGCACGTCACAGAGAGGGCTTCCAGTTTGGCTCAGCATTTCCTCTTCAAGAGAGACATTTCATCTTGAAGCATCCTGACCCCACCACCATCCTTCATCTCACCAGCACATCTTTCAAATCAGCATTTTTTTGTTGTTGCAATTCAGCTGCATTTCCTGTCACGCAACACTGCTTTTGAAAGCCAGCAGAGGTCGGAGGATTTCCGGATGGTTTGTTTATGTTTCCACAAAACATTTTTTGTGTGATCTAATTAAACCAGGATGGTAAGTACATCTTGACAAACATGCTGGCTTTCGTCATACAAAATGAGGTAGGAGTCCTTGCCAATTTTGGTCTTTTAGCTCTGGGGACCAGGAGAGTCTTCCAGCAGCTGGGTTTTTGGCCTTAAATAGGCCTGTCTCCATCAGTGGTTGGAGAAATGCCTGGGCGGAGGTTCAGGGCTGAGAATCGGTCTCCCCAAAGCAAGAGAGCTGCATATAGCCACAAAACTCCCAGCCCAGGAATGGCTGTCTATCTCCAGTGTGAAATTGGAAAAGGGACCTTATGGGAATCGACTGATCATCCCGTCACCTGAGCAGCCTCAAAACCAAATCCATAACACAAACAACAAAATAATGTGACTACTCCCACTAAAGCCGACCCCATGCAAACGGCAAAATCAGATCATGTTTGAGGGCAACACCTCCCTGTCTTTGCCGTTGCTCTGGGATTCCAGCTGCCTTTCTCTGCCCTTGCCCACAATCCGAATCCTCTCTCTCAACAAAAGACCTCAGAAGCACATTCTCAAAAGAATATCAGTGGCTTTAAAAGGTTTGAAATATTAACAGGGAAAGAAATCTCTAATGTTGGGATTTAAGGCTTTAGTACCAAGCCAGGGAAGGCAATATTTTCCAGGAGGAGTGTCAGGCACTGTATCTTACCAGCTCTTTCCCAGACCCCTTTGAAGCCAGTTTTATCCAGGTCCTTCAATCTGAAAAAGTCCACAGAGGGGAAAGCCAGCAGAGCAGTGTTCCTTTCTTATGACGTGATATTTGAGCTCAAGTGACAGTGATAGTTTCTGTTCTACCAAAACATGATTATCTGACTCAATCAAGTTATTAGAAATAAATCATTCTTGTTCTGGAGTAGTATTCAATACTGCCAACTTTTAAACTTCTGCATTTTAAAATCTAAAGAGTCCTAGAATTTGGTTGTTTTTTGTTTACATTAGCAGAATTACATGACTGCTACAAAAAGCAGGAGAAACAAATTTACTGATTTTTTTTAAAATCCTCTTCACAGCACTAGTAATATTTTAGTAATATTATAGAGTTTTCATGTTAACTGCATACCAAATTCTTCCTTACCTCAGCTGCTATATCAAATTCTCAGCTGCATACCAAATTCTTCTTGATCTCAGCTGCTATAATTTCTGTCTTCACTTTACAAAATGACAGTTCACATTGATATGCATTATAATGTATATTACTTTATTACTACAAGTTCAGTGTCTGAGTGCATTGCAGATCAATGTCAGTGTAAGCGCTCAAAGAATTCAGGCAGGGGAGGAAAAGTGGTAGTATTCTATCAGTAGTTCTTCCTCATATAAAAGTATTTCAAGCGATAGCTTTAAAATCAAACACGATTTTTCCATAACTCATTTTAAAAGGGACTTATGTCCATAATCTACTATTTGAAATTGACTCAGTAATAACTGAGCACAGAATACATCCACTCAATTTCACAAGTGAATTGCTGTAGCTTTTCAACTTCTAAATTGTCAGAAAACACTGATTCAAACTATAAAACTAAACTGATTTAAAGAATTCCTCTTGATAGAAAAATAGTGTTTACTTTTATAATAATCTCTGTATCATACTTTGAAAGACATGTATCTGAGATATTTTATATGCCTCAATTTAGAACCATTTGAACATTCAATTTTCAGGCCTCAATTATTTGCATCTGATTGTGGCTAGCGAAAACTGTGATTCCTTCTTGTTTTTATATAGCTAAATAACGTAAATATCACACTTCATATTCTGTACTATTATTTAATATCTGAATGATAAACATATGGCTGGACAATTGAAATGCAGATCTGACTTATAAATGTTAAAAATATTTTAATATGATTCATGAAAATTACAATTATTCATAAATATTCCTCATTGTGAGTTTCAAAATGTTATTAGGGTTGTCTGGTTCCTGTGAAAGTCTAGATATTGCTCCTTACTTTACATGTTTACCAGATTTATACTAGCCAATATGATATGTTCATAGAAATGCTAAAGGTAAACTAATACTGTACTGTCTTCTATGGTTTCACAAAGATGTGAAGATTTCCTTTAAACACGGCCATTTGTCCTGTTTAAGGTTTCAGGCTCTGTATAACTATACTCCTAGGAACGAAGATGAACTGGAGCTCAGAGAAAGTGATGTCATTGATGTGATGGAAAAGTGTGATGATGGATGGTTTGTGGGTATGTGTACACTTTTTTAGACCCATTTGACTATTTTGTAATTTGCTTGAGTTTGCTCACTTGCATGGTTTGCTGCAAGCTTTCTTGGAATTCATAATGCCTTTGATCCTTCATACATTCATTTGCACAATGTAATCCCAAGGCTCCTGCACTTTTAATATAGTTTAATATTTACTGCTTTGGATATAAGTGATTCTCTGCTAGCTTTATTTCCAACTTAACTGAGAGAAAAACATTTCTTTGAATAGCACCAACCAGGAAAGATTGAGATCTAAGAACAAACAACAGCAGCACAACAAAAAACGGCCCCAGATGAGAAATATCAATGCTCTGTTCAGTGGGAAATGCTAGTTGTCAGCAGTGAGGCTCTAATTTGAGAGGGAGAGAGATTAAGTGAACAGCTCACCCATTTACTGGGTCTGCGTAGGTACCCTAAAAGTTCAAGGACTCATCCTAGCTTTACTTCGTAACAGAACCAGAAAGTTCTACTCTTCCCACTTAAAAAGCAATCCTATTCTTACCATCTTAAAAGAAGACAAGAGGTTTTCAGAGAAAACGTTTGTAGACAAAAGTATCATACCTTGAGACATAGGAGACAGAAATAAAAAAGACACAGCCGGGCTCGGTGGCTCAGCCTGTCATCCCGATGCACCTTGGGAGGCTGAGGTGAGCGGATTGCCTGAGCCCGCGGGTTCGAGACCCGCCTGGGCGGCGAGACCTCATCTCTACAATAAATCAAAAAATCAGCCGGGCGTGGTAGCGCGTGCCTGTAATTCTGGCTACTGGGAAGGCTGAGGCGGAAGGATCGCCGGAGCCCAGCAGGTCAAGGCTGCGGTGGCCGGGAGCAAGCAATGCACTCCAGTCTGGGCGACAGAGTGAGACTCCAACTCAAAAAAAAAAGACATACAGGCACCGGAGAGTGGCACAGAGAAGAGGGTGCAGGAACACGGGCTTTCTCTCGACACATCCATCCGTGGTTGAAGTCAGGAAAGAACCGAGGCCACGATGCAGCCACAAGCCTCTGATTCTATTTCCATTCATTCTCACCTAGAAATGGCTTACTGACCCAGGGAGAAAAGAAAACAGTCACCAAGGGAGACCAAGTTCCAGAGTGTAAATGAGAGCTGAAACTTCAGAGACCCCATGCACCCTAACTGTGCTGGAAAGACAGATTTATTTAGTGCACCAACTTTTACAGAAAGTTTCCGAGGAATTACATTATTTGATCATAATGATGACTTTGTGCATTTGGTTTAACTTGCCATACTAGAAATCATGCCCAAGGAGGGAACTCCCACCCACAAATTGTGGTTAGACCTCTTTTACCTTTAATAACTTGTCAATTCCTCAAAATTTCTATATTTTATGGACTCTGGCAGTGCCACTTTTACCCCACGTATTGAATTAGAAAAGCCAAGTGCTGTTTTGGTTTTTGTTTTTTTGTTTTTTGTTTTTTGTTTTTTTTGAGTTGGAGTCTCACTCCATCGCCCAGACTGGAGCACAGTGGCCACTCCCGGCCACCGCAGCCTCGACCCGCCGGGCTCCGGCGATCCTTCCGCCTCAGCCTTCCGAGTAGCTGGAACTACAGGCGTGCGCTACCACGCCAGGCTAATTTTTTGATTTATTGTAGAGATGAGGTCTCGCCAAGTTGCCCAGGCGGGTCTCGTACCCGCGGGCTCAGGCAATCCACGTGCCTCGGCGCGGGATGACAGGCTGAGCCACCAAGTGCTGTTTTTAAATGCCTGATGTGGCACTGATCATGACTGTCTATGCTATAATAAAGCTGTGTTAACAGCAGCCATGTCCCAGGGAGCACCTCACATCACACCTGTGCTGAGCAGGCCTCTGGCCCGTGGGCGGCTCTGGCCCTGGTGATTTTCCAGGTGTCCTGTCACATAGCCAGCCTTGCCTTTACTCCTTACTTGGCACTCTGGCTCAGCAGCCTTGGTGGCTGGGTTCCAACTCCCAGCTCCTCCGCGGGCCTGTCTTCCCTTTGGATGGAGAGGCTGGGTGTGTCTCTTCAACCTGAGAATGGAAGCACATCATCTATGCTTCCAAGGCGGTGAGTACGCCAGGTAGGCCAGCCACAAGGGCTTATTTTGTCTTCCACGGTCTCTAAGCAAGCTATCCTCCTTTCTTCCCCAACCCCTCAGGCCTTGCTGTCAGTGAAGCCTTGTCTGCAGAAAGTGTTCAGGCTCACGTGTGCGAACTGATATTTCATTGTTGATATCCCACTTTCATCTGTTGCTTCTATTTGCAGGAACCTCAAGAAGAACCAAGTTCTTTGGTACTTTTCCGGGAAACTACGTTAAGAGGCTATGAATCACTCTCCCTCCCTATTTATGCCTCATTTCAGCAACGCATCTACATAAACCTGCCTGGAACATCCCACAGGCCTCTCCTTGTCATGCCTTACAGTTTCCAACGCACCATCACCATCTCCACCTGCCACCAAACCACCAGCAAAGAAACTGCCGCTGTGACCCTGGGGGAGACCCAGCAGCCTGGTCTCTGTGCGAGTCCCTGCTTTTTGCTCTCAATTTAGAAAAGTCGAAATGTGGGTTCAGAAAGAAAGTCAGGATACTTTAAAATGGGAAAATATTTGAGGCAAAAAAAAAAAAAAAGTGCCTCGAGGAGGCTCTCCAGTCTCCAGTAGATGTCCTGTTTCAGCATTTCTGGAAGATGTTCTCTCCTTGGGCAACCAGAAGGTCTTTTATTAGGAAATGCTGTGGTTTGCATATTCACATTCTTAGCCTGGCAGTATATTTTCTTTTCACAAGTTTGCCTAGTGTCCTGGTTTACACGATATGACAACTGTACTTCAGCTATTATTTGCCTGCACTTATGTGTTGCAATATGCACAGTGATTACAACTTCTAAGACAAGAGTAGTTCATTCGGATGAGTGTGCTTTTGGTGACTGAATGTGAGTTTTCAAATAGGAGTCTTTTCCTGCAATTTTCTTTGCACTTTTTAGAAGTGCAAACAGTAAGTGAATAAGAATCTCTGGTAATAATCATGACAATACAAGAGGTTTAGCTAGACTATGGGAAAAAATTATTGTGTTGTAAAGTTGCATTGCTATTTTATATTAAAATGTAATAATCAGCATATGAACAATGAGCTCTTAGTGTTTTATTTATCTGATAAAGTTTAAGTAAATGCAGTGTTAGTGAGAGGTGCAAAGAATTATTCTAACATAGACACTTGAAAGTATCTGCAAGCAATACTAGTAGGTAAGATTTCACTGTGTGTATACATACATATCTGAGATTGTATGACAACATGTGATCCAAATGCTATGTTATACATTTTATGGAAATGTAATCAAATTCCACACATTATTTTATAGAAATAGAATACAGAGGCACCACAGGTGTTAAGGTTGGCTTTAGCAAGGATTACGATCAATACAATTATTTTTACTATGATAATTATTTTTCATCTATGGAACTCAGAATCCTGGCTACATTTGAGGACAGGAATATGTTGAGCCTGATTTTCCTGGTGTGTGTAAAATATTTTCTAGGAATAAATTAGGCACTTTTTAGAGACAATGTTAAATCATTCAGGTTTATTTTCTGCCCTGAAGCAGAAATTAACAAAATGATATTGGGACCTGAAAGATTTAATATGGTTAACAGTGCCTGAAGTACACTTACTCTGAGAACTAGCTTTGTATTTCTTATTACTTTGCGTAAGAACTATTCATCTTTGGATCTTGAGCACCTTATAGAAAACTTTTTATGGCATTTCTTCGTGGACAGTGATTGATCTTTTCACAATGTATGTAGACTCTAGAATTTTGTACATACATTTGCTCTTTTTTTGTACAGACTATTTAGTTGTTGAGAAAACAGGGAAATTCCTAATTTGGTCTTTATTCTGCAGTTAAATTAAGCTAAAACACTTTTAGCAGATTATCCTTTTCTTATCTCACAGATCACAAGCACCCCTTGAGGGTGCAATTCTGTCAGATAGCATTTATGCAAAAGTTTATGAATTTAAAAGATCTTAGAAGCCAAACTGAACTGTACATAAATACTGATTACAGAGGAATTTCATTAGGAAGAAGGTAAAAAAAATCTTTGAGTAGACTTCCTTGATTATGTCAAGTTCACAGCCAGCTTTATATGTTAAAGGCTTCGGGTTTGAAATTAAGTCAACTGCATGCAGTTTTGCTGGTAAATGAATAATTCTCTTTGATGCCATTTACAAGAAAAGACTTCAATATCTGTTGCCTGTCATATTTAAGAAAAATTACTATTTCTACTCTCTGTATCTGATTTTAAAAGAAAAAATATTCATACCTGGCTTTCAGGTCATTGAATTCTTACAAGCAAAGGTCATTGTGTTTTTCTTGAATAGACATCTAATAAATTTTGCTTGGAAGTATACTTCAGTTTTTCTTCTTGACATTTATCCTTAAGAAAATTGTGTCTTTTATTCCAATTTGTTGGTTTCACTTAAGAGAAAATACATTTGCTCTTTGTTCTTTGACACACACGGAGAAGAGATGTGTCAGCGTCAGCTCTGAGAAGAAATATTTTTAAACCCCTCATCAAGGCTCATTTGCTAAATGCTCATTGACTAAAAACTGTTCTTCAGCTAAAACAATATATTTTAAAATATTTCTGCCTCAAAAACAGCTATTTTTCTAAGGAGGAATTAATTACAAGCAGTTGTAAGCACTTTCCCATTTCAACTGTCTCAAATCTGAAAATTCTTGCCCTAAGTCTCTTCGACCCTACTGACATGGCAGCCCCTGTGGACGCCTACAAGCTTCCAGTGAATTTCAAATGATGGTTCCCCTCTTTCTTTCTTTTTTTTTCTTTTTTTTGAGTTGGAGTCTCACTCTGTCGCCCAGATTGGAGTGCAGTGGCCGCTCCCGGCCACCGCAGCCTCAACCTGCTGGGCTCCGGCGATCCTTCCGCCTCAGCCTTCCAAGTAGCTGGAACTACAGGTTCGCGCTACCACGCCTGGCTAATTTTTGATTTACTGTAGAGATGAGGTCTCGCCAAGTTGCCCAGGCGGGTCTCGAACCCACGGGCTCAGGCAATCCACTCACCTCGGCCTCCCAAAGGTGCGGGATTACAGGCTGAGCCGCCGAGCCTGGTGGTTCCCCTCTTTCTATCCCAGAAATGGTAAAGAGCTATCTTGCCTGCTTGAATCCTCTCCCACACACGTTAGTCCTTTCCTGTTTATGCAGTTTAACCCTTTTCCATATCCATCGCCTGAATGTTCAGAAGTACAGACATTCCTGTCTTGCCAGCTCAATAATCAAGGATGTCTTGTCACATTGCTTCACCTTAATGCCCACTCTGGTCTCCTCTGTTCCATTGGATAAGTTCCACTACATATTAACATTCCACTAAAGTGTATTCCCCTTGGGCAGAGAATATAACATCATATTCTTTTGGTCCTGTTTTCAACTGAGCATCTAAGGGTAATATACCTAGATCAATCTGCTCTGGCCATTCAGCAGGGTAAAAGGGCAAAAAGAAGAAACCATCTGATCCCTAAATGCAAAATTTTAATCCCTTCCTCTAACTACACCATCACTAAAAACTGTCATAGCCATTTCTAACTTGGTCAAGAGCAGAGGAAATCTGTTTGAGTTACAGTTTTCATAATCATTCAATGCTTGATCTCTCTTCGTAGGTGGTCAGTTTGTGTGACCTGATAATTTCTTCCTACTGCTTTCCAGATTTCGGCCACAAAGGGAGATGTTCTTGAAAGAATCATTTGATCAAATAAGACTAAGCACTCTGTCAGCTTCCAAGTGCCTGTTTGTTTAAAGATTTAATTATTTCTCGTCCCTCCAGATTGTAGCCCTCTACTGACTCATCATTAATGATTAGCATTATAGCACAAGCAGAGACTGATATTATTAGTAATCATTCTACAGCAGGGAATGGGAAACTATGGCCTGTGAACCAAATTCAGACTGCCACCTGTGTTTGTATGGCCTGCAAGCTGAGAGCTTGTACAGATGAACATTGGCAATCAGTTTGATGAGAGAAAGCACTAACTTTGAACCTCAGATAAGTGGTGGTATCTCCCCGCAAAAAGAATTCCTTTCTTCAGTAGATCTATATTAGAAAAGGACAAAAATTGTCATCTACTATTAAGATTATATTCTTAATGTACTTGATAAAAATGGGTGGAGATGTGTTTTCTCTTTGTTATGTATGTACATAATATCCTTAATTTTGCCTCCTGGCCCATAGAGCCTAAAATATTTACCATCTGTCCCTTTATGGAAAAAGTTTGTATGATATTTGTGTAAAGTTTGGTCTGTACTAACTGTCATCAACAATCCTGGAAACTGACCAGAGGGAAGGGAGTATTGAACACCTGCCATAGACCAGGCTGCTACTGACATGTGTTGTGTCTTTATCCTCATAACAAATCTAAGAGGGAATCTGCTTTGTGCCCATTTTATACATGAGGAAACAGAGGCTCTGAGAGGCTCTGAATCATTCCTCCCTTATGTATAACACCCTACAGATGTCAAGCCCGTAATCTTTCTTTTAAACCACCCAAGCTTGACGCTGAACACGCTGTTGATTGAACTGTGCACTTATTGTTCAATACTTTTATCAAATGCCCCCTCCCATCATTCTCACAAAGATGACTGTCACAAGCGACGGCCTCTCATAACAGTATCTTACTGTACACAGGACGGTAAGGGAGGGACATATGACCAATTCAGAACAATAATATCTTCCTGAAGAAAGGTAATGTTGGTCTCTAGAAGTCCACAACGACCAGCATGCATGTAGTTTCAATTATAGACATGTTTTCACTGAGCATGAGCCTGTCCATGAGCTGTGATTCATTATCACTGGCAGCGTCTGCCAGTGAGCAATGTGGCGGCTGGTGGTACTCTGAGAAGTGCTTGGTGTTGAGCCACATGGGGACGGGGGAGCCCAGTGTGCTCTAGGAACACTGTGTGCTTATCAGACGTGGCTTGAATACACAAAGCCCCAGGACACACGAGCCCTTCTCTGCTGGATGACTCACTAAGTGAGCCAGTGCTAAATTCAGCTCCTCGGCAGCTCAGGAAAGTTCCATCTGAGCTCATGCACATACATATAGCTTGACCCAAAAAACTCGGGACAAGACAGAAATCTGCCTAGCAAATCTTCACCTGTTCATTTGGGGTTTCTTGTTGCATTCTTTTCCCTAAAATATAATGAGTGACTCAGTTGTCCCTGTGTCTTCCAAAAATAAGTGCCACTTCAGATACAACCCCTGTTACCATTAACACCACCAGTGGGCGGGAGCCACTTGCATAGACATCGCAGAAAGCTTGAAAATGATCTCAAAGTGTTTTTTTCCTTTTTTCCTTTTTTAATTCCACTAGCAACAGATGCTTATTGTAGGAAAAATTAAAAAGCTATAAATGAGCAAAAAGAAGAAACACATTCACTAAGATTTCCATTTAGGGTAAGGATTACGCTTTGGAATTTATCTTTCCTGATTTTTCATACATGCGTATTAGTGTGTGTGTGTATGGTATGTAAGTAAAAATGGGATCATAGGGAACACTGTTTTATAACCGGCACTTACTCTAAAATAAAGTGACTAAATCATGCCTTCTCGTCAGTTTGACATTAGCAAGGTCTATTAAAAGAGTGAGAAAAAGGTCAATTGCTAGGATACAATTAACTCAAAACCCCAAGGCAAGTATTACAGAATTACCACCGTGTTAGAAAATTTATTACAAACTGAGGAACTGGTGGAGTAAGGAAGGACAGCAGAATAGAGAAAAGAAAGTGATGTTTGCGATCTTTCTACTGCAAGGCGTTCCATGCTTTGCATCTGTTCAGCTAAGGGGTAGCTGGAGGAAGAAAGACTAAACTGAGAAAGATGTGCACCGCAGTGCAGGTGGATATAACATCCAAACCATCCTGGGAGTGGCAAAGTGCACAAGTTTTGAACAAAAACTGACAACAGACAGTAATTTATTTCAAAACTAGATATATTCCAGAAATATTAGAGCTACGATATTTGTATAATGTATTAATGTAGTGCTGATCACCCTCAGGCGATTTTGTCCCTCCCATAGGGGACATTTGTATGGAAATATTCATGGTTGTCACAACCAGAGGTGCTACAGCATCTAGTATGCAGAGGCCAGGGATGCTGCTAACATCCACAATACATAGGACAACCATCACAAAACCAAGAAGTATCTAGTCCAAAACGTCTATAGTGCTGAGGTTCAGAAGCCCTGCCGGGGGTAACCATAATTCTTAGGAGAATCATATTGTAAATTATTTTAGGAAATTCTTTAAATTTCCATTCAAACTTGAAGAGCTAGAAGCCATAGGCCCCAGGGTCTCGCGTTCATCCCTAGAACTGGCAGAGCCATTCCCTTTGGCAGAAAGCAGTTCCCCCTCCGCAACTCTGGCAATAAGGACAGAATACATCTAGGAAGGAGTGAGGTCGTCAGCGAAACATGATGAAGTGCACACTAAATGAGTGCTTATAGATAAACAGTAATGTCTGGAAAATATCTCTGGGCAAAATGGTCACTGTACATGCATCTATGCCTGACGCTTAAGCCAGCCCAGAGCAGAGAGGCCGTTCTCTCTCCTACGATTATCTCAGGGATGATGTGGTGCATCAGAAGTCAGGTGTGTGGAAAAAAGCGAGTTCAGTTTATTAGTGAGCTGGTCACAGCCTTCATGGATGGGGTAGACAAGACTCCATCTCCTTCCAGAAGTCATGCAGACTACAGGGCACCCCATGACAAGGCTATCCTGGGCTCTAGTGAGAACGTTGGCAATGCCACCTCGCCAGGTCTAATTTGGGCATCCAACTTTGCTCCTCTCATAGCTCACACCATTTGCAATCTGAGAGCCATGCCTCTGTCTCTAGTGAATAAAAGAGTGAGAATATTCTCCTTTCTAGTCAATATCTATAGTAATAGTAACTGGGTGCTTAAATACAAAACCCAGAGCTCGGTCCTTGTTAGAGGCTGAATTGTGTCCACACTCTCCCAAATTCACACATTGAATTCCTAACCCCCAGTACCTCAGAATGTGTTTGAAGACAAGGTATTTAAAGACACGGGTTAAGGACTGGTGTCCTTGTAAGAGGAAAAGATTAGGACACAGACAGGCACAGAGGGAGGACAATGTGAAGACACAAAGAATAGGCAGCCATCTGCAAGCCAAAGAGAGAGGTCTCCAGAAGAAACCAAATCCGCCAACACCTTGACTTCAAATTCTAGTCTCCAGAACTGTCAGAAAATACACGTTGCTTAAGCCATTCAGTCCTCAGTCCTTTGTTATGGCCATTTCTGCCTACTTCCTCTCTGCTACCCAGGTCTCAGTGGATAACAAAGGCAAAAGATCTATCTTGTTCCAGAGAGCGACAACTGAATACTCCCCTCCTCCCAACCCTCTTCAATGTGGGATTTACATATAAGAACAAAATATAATAGGGGGTAACTGTGGAGTCGTGGAGCTTACATCTTCACAGAGAGGAGACACCCTCCTCCCCTAAACACACCCATAGAGCACGCCAACCAAGACAACCAGTGCTATGTTCCGTAATGCAGGCAAAAAATCTAGGTTCCCAGGAGTAAAACTTTACCAAGATCTTCTCAATCATTGTTCATTACACACAAACTTGCACAGACTAGGAATCTGCCTTCAATCCACCCTGCAGCGCAAGCTCTACTGAGTCTGAGGACCAGCGGTGTCCCTCCACGGGGAAATAAATCCCTATCTCTGATCTTGACTTTCTGTAATGGCTTTACACGTCTGCACATTTTCAGAGCAAGACACAGCATGTTTCTACATTATAACTGCCCAAATTGGAAAGGGTGAGCTGAGGAGGCAAAAAAGAAACAGGAAATGATACCTGGAGTTCTCCAATGATGCCTCAAGTAGTCAGACACTTGAGATCTCTAGTTGGCACCTAGTCCTACAAGACCAGACTATTTGATCTACTTTGTTTCACCATATGTTCCCAATCATTTGCTTAAAGAAGCAATCTCAAGTGCACACGCAGAAGAGCCCTCAAAGGAAGTGTCAACAGTCTGTTCGTTTCCCTTCTGCAAGGGACAGAGGATGGCATTGAAACATTAAATCAATTGTTTTTGCCAGTGGGTATATTAATACTCACATATATTTTATGAGACGTGTCAAAATATTAAAAGAAAATGAAACCAGATGCAGTGGTTCGTGCCTGTAGTCCCAGCTATTCAGAAGGACGATCCCATAAGCTCAGGGGTTCAAAACCAGCCTGGGCAATATAGTGAGACCCTGTCTCTAAAAAAAAAAGAAAAAAAGAAAAAAAAAACTAGTTAATAGTATCAGAAGTTGTTAAGTAGATAATTATGAAATATCAGTGTTTTTCACCAGGACACAAGCATAGATAAAACCACAATAAAGTATAAGAACAAAAATGTATAAATAAAACTTATTCTGGAAAAAAGCCCCTTGGACAGAATGGCAAGGAATTGGAATGCCTTTTCTGGTGACTCACTGTTATTTAATCAAATCAAGTAAAATTGGCATCGAAATTAGACTGGCATAAGTATCCATTTCATTAGGTCCATAATGCAGTGCCAATCTGTAACACTTTTACTGTCATTGCTCAAAGACATTAGCCCACGTTTGAAACAGTGCTACTGTTTTTTTAATGTTGTTTTGTTTTTTTAACAGATGAGCTTTGATACAAGGGATAGAATATCAAGACCAAAATTCCACTCAAGCTTGGCATTCAATGCACTCAAGTCTTGACATTTCTTGACAAAATGCCACCAACATCTCAACTAAGGGCCTCCGGGGCCTGGGACTCAGAGCTGTTGATACAGCAAGGCAAGACTCTTTTTGATAATTCCACTAAGCTCATCTTGGTGATTCAATATCCATAGAGTGCGTTTAATTCAAAACAAAAGAACACACACCCACAGACATCAAGCAGTTCAGAACCTGAAAATGTCACCATAGACTAGACAAGAAGCATGAGATCTGCTTACTTTTTAAATAAAAATAGCCTCCTCAAAGGCTGCTCCTGTACAAACTAACCAGTTATTAGGCAACTTATCAGAGTTACTGTTTGCATAGGCTTCTCCTTAGAATTACTGGCATTTTCTCCTAACTCTTCAGCAAAGAAAGTTGCTGGCAGACAGAAATAAGTCGAAACTAGCAAGTCTATTAGTATCTTTGGCTTGTTCCCTACAAAAAACACTGGCACTATTTGTTGTAAGTATTTATAATGAGGTCTCTCCAATGATCACCCTCCCTCTCTCTCATTCACTCTCTTTCTTTCTTTCTCCCTGCTCATGGAGAAATCTCAAAATGTTTGTTAACTCTAAGCTCAGTGCTATCCACACCTCCACCCATCCAGCACCGTTCAACACACACACACAGTTATGCCTTTGGTCAGCTGTCAGATGATATGACAAAAAACTTAGCAGACATCTGCTCATGGATTAATGAGAATGGTATTTATTTCACTATCAAAGACAAATTGCTAGACAGCTGTATTGAAAACCACAGCATACTTCTCAACGCTGATGAAGCAGGGAGGAGATGACCAATTTTCTAAATGGGGTCATGGGTAATCTTCCTACTTCGGGAGTCATTTTTTGCCCAGAAAGAAAAGATTTAAAGCAATAACAGGGACCACCGTGTACACTTCAATCCAAGCCTCCTTTTTGACTGCATGTGGGTGCTGATAATTACATATGATTTGAGGATAATCCGAGTTCAGAGTTTACAAAAAGAAAGAGTGTAAGAGAGTGAATGCCTTACTTTGCCTAGACAGCTCCTGTAAACAGTACAAAAAGTACATTTTTCAAACTCAGACTCACTTAGGTTCCTAAGGACGTGGGCCTGAACTGATGACAACTTCAGTTAGTTTATAAAATGGGTGTAATAAAAGAATATCACATAATGTTTATCTGAGGAGTAAATAAGTTAAAATATGCAAGTAGTCTAACATGTGCTTGACACTAAAAGCCTAGCTCACTCCCCTTCTTTTCCCTTTGAAGTTTCCATTAGGCCGATTCTAATTAACATCAAACATTTGAATATGCTTGTTAGATCCTCTTGGCTGCACTGCCAAGTTTTTTCAGCTAGATCTTTGAAGAAAACAGTCAGAATGTGGCATTTAAAACTATGTTTTCAATCACTATGTTTTCAATCACTAAGAGGTTTTTTTTTTTAAAGCAAATACTGAATAAAACAGGTATTGGAATTGTTCATAGTAAACGAATCAGTTATTAAGAAGGAAGCGACATAAAAACAGTTAGAAGTCAGACATAGTAAAGCAACCAAGTAGAAAAGTTGGATAAAGCAGTACCAGCCAGCATGGATGTGGATGGTGACTCCACAGAGACCTAGCTTATGAGTGGCTGTGGGAGCTCTATCAGGGGCTGGATAGGCCACCAGACTGGGACTCTGGAGCCTGGCACTGTGGAGCCTTACATTCTGTCCCTAGATGATTGGTGACATTTACCCCACATCTTTAAAAGAAAATAATAATAAATCATCAAACCCTAATAAAAAAGAAAAGAAAAAGACAAAAAAAGAAAGTGACTAGCATGGCCAGATGTCGATTCTCGTAGGTAAAATGGAGGAAATCAACTAAATCACTAAGATCCTTCCATTTCTACATCATTTGTGAAATCTTCACAGAAACTATTTCAGGAAAAATACCAGCAGACCGAGTGGCAAGTTGGATAGCGATCTCAAAGAAACAGAAATTCATAGAAACTGGTTCTGAGGCTGCAAATCTGCATAAGAATGCATGTGGAGCTCAGGTGGTATATTCAGCATCCCACCCAGACAGGTTCAGTCAAGAGTGCACAAAGGGCATTAAAAAAAACCACTTTTTAAAAAGATAAAGGCAAAGGAAACATAAAACTACTAAATGTATAAGTAATTATCCAACACCGGGAACCAAAAATTTAAAAGTTCGTTTTTCACCTAGCAAGTTGGCAGACAAAGACACATGTCCATATCATGTTCGTGAGAATGCCAGTTTCAATTTGGGAGATGATTTGACAATTCATAACAAAACCTTTAAAGTACTGTGTATCTCTTGACCCAGCAATGTCACTGCTATACGTTTATTCTAAGGAGATCATTCTGATGTGTTCAAATATTTAGCTATAAGTTTACGTATTACCTGTTATCTCTGGCATCCAATAATTATCAAAAGGCTAAACATCTAACAATAGATATTTAGATATTACTTATATAGTAGATATTTTGGTATTAATTATCTAATAAATAAATGGTGGCACTTTTTGCTGTGAATACCAGGCAATCATTTCAAAATGGCCTCATGGAAAAATATTTAATGATGTATAAGCATGTTCACAACAATCGTTAAATTTAAAAGTGTTATAAAACAATACGATCTCGTAAGAAAAGATATATATTTTTAAGTATGTACATATGCACTTAGGACATGTATGTATGTGTGTGTGCACATAGACCAAATTTATTAGGTTGACCCTATGACATCCCTAATTGTGTAAGTCATAAACAGTAAAATTTCAGTAATTTCATGAAGTTCTAAATAATAAAAACATGTATATTTATTGAAACTAGATTTAAAAAGTATTCACAAAACTGTTGATAAATGGCCATATCATCAATGATTACAAATACTTTTATTTTTCAAATTGCTTGCAGCTAAGATGCATTTTTTATGTCGAAAAAAGTCGTAGTGTAAAGTATACATAGATATTATATAATAGATAATAAATATATGCATATGAGAAATATATGTATAAATTATATAATATATGTATATAGGTGTGTGTATATATGGTATATAACTGAAACTTACATAGATAGATAAAATGAACCAAATGTCTAATCCTGTTTAGTGTAATTTATTCCAAAGATTTAAGCACTCACATTAGGAAATAATCACTCATCTGGATAAAAGTGCTTGATCTTACAGAATAGCCTCACTTCCTGCCCAAGTCTCCCAGGTGAATGGTAAAAAGAAGAGTTTAGCATCCCATGGTGGTGGGGCAAATCAGGCTCCTGGGTACAATGTGCTCTTCGAGCCTCCGTGGCAGTGTTCCTTGTCTCCTGGGTGATTCCTGGCCTTCCAGGCTGAAATCTGAGGATGGTGTAATTGGTCATCTGATCCCTTCTGGTTTGGTCAGGATGACCACCTCCTGCTGACTCAGCCTCATGTTAGCCCCTGAAGCCTGCACTTCTGAACACCTGCCACGCCCTTCCTCCAGCCTCTGGCCCAGCCACACACCCAGGCTCGACTGCACGGTCAGCTCACCTAGCTACCATCTGCACCACTGGAGATCCTTTACTTCTCGGTTCTGCATTCTCTTTCCTATAAGGAAGGAGGGCACCCTGGAAAGCGAAAAGCGAAAGTGAGTCTGAGAGCCAGGTCACTAAGTTGTGTCTGAAGTCTAGATCCCTCTTGAAGTAATTCACCCCAAAGCACACGCCTCCAGGGGGAATTCAAAAGACACTTGCTCTGGTTCTTTCCTTCTCCATCTTTCTGCCATCACCCAGGCCAGGGGCCAGCCAGGTTTTCTGTTTACTTCCCATCTACCCTGAACTCTTTCTTTTCTATTCCAGCAGGGTCTTTTCATTCCTTTATAAAAACACCTCTCTGAACAGAACCCTTTATGCCCAATTATTAAGTTGCTAAAGGGATGTGAGAATTATTTCTCAAGAAAATAGCTTAGACCATTTTTTCCAATCAAAAAATCTTAGTGAAAATCACTTTGGTCTTCCCCTTGGCATTTCTTCTATAAAAACTATAACTAGTTCAATGACAAGGTCAGACAAGACAAAGGTTTTGACTTCAAGAATCAAAACAAAAATAATTTTTAAATATATTTCAATGATAAATTTATTTAAGAAAAGAGGAAGCCTAGATATACAAGGGGGACCCCCAAAAAACCGGAATTGTCTTTTGGAGGGCAGGGCAGGCCCCTTGTTGTGCAGGCCTCCCACACGACATGAGTGTTCCAGGAACCTATCAGCATAAGTGTATCAGTTGGCGTAGTTGTGAGAGGTTACGTCTGGCCTCAGTGGATTTTCTGGGAGATTCTTTCAATGTGTTTGCCCATGTTGTGATGGGTAATTTACACAAACAGCCTGCCCTGCTCTGCATATTCAGCAGTTTTTGATCAAACGGCGTGACTCCCATGCCCCACTCTCCTGGTTCATCCAATCTCACCCCCAGCAACTTTTTTTGTTTCCCTGAAAAATGTCCTCAAAGGGAAACATTTTGTCATGTGGAAGAGGTGGAGCAAAAAATGGCAGAAGCACTAAAAGACATTTCAATTGATGAGTTCAAAAACCGTTCTGGGCAGTGGAAAAGACCTCTCAACAGGTGTATTGCATCAAACGAAGAGTACTTTGAAGGTGACTAAAGCTTAAACATGTGAGAATAAATACACAATTTTTTAATAGATTCTGATTTGGGGAGGGGTCCTCCCTTGTATAGCTAACTAAAATAAGGAGACACCAGGAGAGGGAAAAGGCTTTGAATGAGACTTGGAGGATGCTGAAACTTAATGGGAATTAAGATAATACGGTCCAAAATATACAGAAAACTTAAAAGATAAGAATTAAAATATCTTGTGTATTTTTTATTTGTAACATTTGATATTTATCTGAGTCATAATTCCTTCAGAGAGAGGCAATTACGATGCACAGAGGCTTCCTGCCATGGGCATGAAACTTACAGAAGACCAAGATCAGTGATCAAAACATCAGTGACCAAAGCTCATTTCTATCTCTTCTTGCTCCAGAAAGGATTTCAGGCAACGAACAAAGATAACACTCACACTACAGGAAAACTGAGTAGAAAATGACCAAGGAGCTTCCAAAAAGAAAGATTCTTCTAAAAAAATTTAAAAAACATAAACTCCCTGACTGACAAAGATAAGATAGAAAGAAAAGTTGAACATTACAGCTTTGTAAAGAAACTAAACTTAGGTGCAGAAGAAAGCAATGATTTCATCAGAGTTAGGCGTGATGAGTGAGTGTGTGGGAGGTAACCGGGGCAGCAGGAGGCTTTTAGAAGACAAATCTGGAGCCTTCCATAAGAGTAAGGTGGAAGCCAAAAGCCAACCGCGATCCTGGTTCAGGTAGAGGAACATGATATTCCAGTTCAGGGCAGCAGTAGTGGGAATACATGCGAGAAGCATTACAGAAATACCGTGGGCAAGACTTGGCCACTGATTGGCCTTTGGGACTGAAGGAAATGGGTGAGGCTTCCAGGTGGGCTAACTGCAGGAATGACAAAAACAGTCAAAGGGATGGCCCGCTTCAGTCTTGCTCTTACAACAGTATAATGCTAATCATTGGAAATACGCAAATCAAAACCACATTGAGGTCCCACCTAACCCCGGTGAGAATGGCCATCATTAATAAAACAAGCAACAACAGATGCTGACGAGGATGCGGGAAAAAAGGAACGCTTCTACACTCCTGGTGAAGATGCTAACTAATGCAACAACCTCTTTGGAAAACAGTATGAGGATTTCTAAAAGAACTAGACATAGACTTTCCATATGAACCAGCAATCCCCCTACTGGGAATATACCCAAAGGAACTCCAATCAGTCTACAGAAAAGATACCTGCACACGCATGTTCACTGCAGCTCTATTCACAATAGCAAAAACATGGAACCAACTGTGCTGCCCATCGAAACTGAACTGGATAAAAAAAAAAGGTGGTACCTATACACAATGGAATATTGCACAGCCATAAAGAAGGACAAATATATGGACTTCACAGCAACTTGGATGAATTTAGAGTCAATGATCTATCACAGAAACAAAGAACAGAGGACCACATGTTCTCATGGACCCTGCACATTTCCCCTAATACTATAAGAAAAGGATTGGCAGTAGCAGGACACAGCCGGGAGGGATGGGGGAGGAACACAACATTAATAAAAGTACTTCATCTCAAACCAGCCCAAGTGGGGACCAAAAGGAGGCCCAAACTTTATCTGTATTATAACCGCTTGTATACCTAATCCTGAATTGTATCCCACATCTTTAAAATAAAATAAAATAATTTTTTTAAAAACAATAATAGTAACATATTTTCCACATACAAGTTTTCATTGTAACCGTATTAATAGACCTAAAAGTAAAAAATAAAATGTTTAAAATTCAAAAATCTGTATTGACTCAGTATATTTAATGGCAGTAAGGAACACAATGTGGATGTTTTCAACAAGCACTCTGATTTAGAACATAAAGTTTATCATTTCTTATCTTCCTTTTGTTATTCTTAGACACTTATTAATTTCTTTTCTTTTTTAACTTTTAATTTTTCTATTTTAAAGATGTGGGGTGCAATTCAGGGTTAAGTAGAGAAACGATCATTATGCAGGTACCCTTGTTGATGAGGTATGCCCCCGTTCCCCAGGCAGATTCCCACTACTGCCAACCCTCCCTACCCGCCCCATTTCTTATCTTCAAAGCATGAAAGAAATCAGAAGGTGAAATATCTTAACTACAAGGGTTTGGATTTGCACATATCATCTCACACTGAGTTTATACACCTTGTGCATTGCTTTATTTTTGCATAGTTATCTAAGTACTTGTTTGCTTCAAGTGGTAGTTGACTTGCATTCTTATTTCCAATTGTTATTTCTGAAGTTTATCATTTTAGTAGAAATAATATAAAGCTATATATAGACTATTATCCAATGTGATACAAGATTAGGATACATGGAAAACCAGTCTGATTAAAAATTTTCGGACATAGCGAACTTTACTCACACTGCTACTCAGATGTGTGAAGAAAATAATAGCTTCCTTATTTTCTTAGCAAATGTAATCTTTTGTACTTTTTATTGCGATCATTATATCTGTTATAATTATATCTGAATTATCATAAAATTATCCCTTTAAAGCATACAAATGAGCAGTTTTTAGTATATTCACAAAGTTGTGCAGCCATCAGCATTATCAAATTCTAGAACATTTTTATCACTCTAAAAAGAAGACCCATACCCACCCATGAGCAGTCTCTCCCCAGCCACCTTCCACCAGCCCCTGGCTATCACTAATCTACTTTCTGTCTGTGAATTTTCCTACTTCAGACATTTCATACAAATGGAGTCCATTAAATTGCCCCTGTGAACTCTCACTCAGCAGAAGGGCAGTAAAAATTCACTTTTACTAAAATTTAGCAAGCAATATTATCTCAGACTTTTCTGATTTAAGACAGTTTCATTTTGGTAAACACACATTAAGCGTCAAGTTCACTCACTAACAGATGGTTTCTCCCCCTCCTTCTTCCTTACCAAGTTGATATGGGTGCGGGGGAAACCTGAGAAGTCCTCCTGGCAGTGGTGGGAAGGTGGGCTGCCTTCTTTGCTGGCCCCTGCAAGGTTGTGGCCTGACAACCCTGGTCTTTGGGTCAATGCCCCTCAGGAGCCACTGGCCCCAACTGGAATCTTAGTAGATGATGGTTTCTCTTGCTGCTGACACTGGGGCTCGACTCTGCCTCCAGCCCTCAAGTTCACCATGCACAGCAGTCTCCTCTTCCAGTTCAGGCCTCTGCCAGCTCATGTCTTCTCAGACCCTCTGCATCTACTCTGGGGATGGGTGTGAACCTTTTCTTCTCCACTGCATACCCTGCGCCTATGATAGTCACTAGCATATAGCATGTATTCAGCACTATTTTTGGAATGAGTGAATGAATCATTTAAAATTCAGCTAAAATATTATTTTCTCTGTGAATCCTGGCCCCACTGCTTCCTCTCTGCTCTCATAAGAAAATCTCACTGCTACATGGACATTTGTTGGCTGGAATTATAGCCCCATGTGTGTCATTTTACGTAGGTTATGAATCCCACCTCGCTCTAACTGCCCAGGTGAGGAGCTTCCCAGGGCCACCCTCAGATCCTTGCCGTATGAACGATATACTCAGTAAACATTAAAATTAGTTGAAGTTTTGTTATTTCTAATGAACCAGATTTCTATTTTAAAATAACACTCTGTGCATCTTATAAAATAATCACATGGCACAAGTGAGTATAAAATGGAAAGTAAGTCCCCACTCAACCCCAATGTTGTTCCCAGTATTCTTCTATTCCAGTTTGTTTTTGACTTAGTGTGTAAAGGATTATGTGATCATCTGACTAAGAGAAAATTTACACCAGAACTTTCTAGGGGAAGAAGGGCAGGAAGGAATTACAGACAGAGAGACTCACATTTGCAGAATCACCTGTCAAAGGATAAAAAGGCAGGCAGGAGTCCTGCCAACCAGGAGTGTAGATTTCATTTTGAAGGCAATGACAACCTTGCTTCATCAGCTTTCTACTGACATGTTTGCATCTCAGCTATCCAACGGGAATGAAATCTGTCCAAGAGGAACTGAAGCCCGAGGGAGATCCAAAAAACTCAGAACTATCTTTTGGAGGACAGGTCCCTTATGGTACAAGCTTCCCCCACTTGATGAGTGTTCTAGGAACCCATCAGCATCGGAATGCCAGCTAGCGTTGTCCTGACGGGCTGCATTCAGTTTTAGTGAATTTTTATTTTTTTTGAGAGTCAACATGTTTGCACGTTTCATGACAGATAAATTACACGAGCAACCTGCTCACGGTGTGCTGAGTGTTCAGCAGCTTTCGACCAAAAACCGCATGACCCCCATGCTGTGGGGACCCTCCCTAGTCACTTGGTCTCACCCCAAGTGATCTTGTTTCCCCGAATCAAAACATCCTCACAGGGAAAAGTCTGGCCAATGTGGAAGAGGTGCAACAAAAAACATCAGAATCACTACAAGGCATCAAAATTGACGAGTTCAAAACTGTTTTGAGCAGTGGAATAAGTATCTCGATAGGTTTATTGTACCAGAGAGTACTTTGAAGGTGACTGAAGTTTAAACATGCATGAATAAATACACATTTTTAAAAAATAAATAAATTCCAGTTTTTCTCGGGTCCCCCTCGTATTTCTACTCTGAAGACTAGTTGACCACTGCCACCACCATTTGCCTATGGATGTTCTCTGGCATGGAACCCAGACTAAATAACCGATCCAGGCACGTCTGCGTTAAAACAAAACAAAACCAAAAAACGGGCATCTGGAGTGGTGTCATTGGATTGGGAAGTTCAGATTTTGTACTATGTACTGTTTTTTAAAAAATGACATGAAGTCTTTTAATGTTCCTTTCACATCAAAGTTTTGCCTGTCTCCTCCAAAGTCATTCTAGGATTACACATACAAAGACAACATTTCTCAGAGAAGACTTAGGAGAAAGAAAGCGAGGCAAGCAAGGCATTCTTCCCTACCAAGTCAGTGAAAAAACCTGTTCAGGACAGTCTCCCGGGAGCCAAAAATGCCCTTGATATAGAGAACAAAATCATAAGTTTTAAGAACCACGGAGATCCAGAGGCAGTCTAGTGCTGTGCCCATGAGCATCAGTTCTGAACAAAACCGCCTCGATTCAACCCACAGCTTTACCATTTACTGCGTGTTTTGGCCAAGTTGCAGATGCCCTGTGTTTCCTTATAAATTGGGTCAATAGTACTATCTACCTGGTGGTGCTGTGTTGAATGCTGAATGAGTTGGTATATATGTAAAGGGCACGCAGGAAAACTCCTGGAACCTAGGGGCTAGTCTGTGTGTCATCCTCGGTTCATCATGGCAGCGTCACTCGCTGTTGTTCTGATCTTGTGTTGTTTTCCTTGACTGAGGCTGAGACACTCAGCCCACCTCCACGAAGCCTCCTTTCAACTAGCCTCATTTCAGGGGCTTCTGTTTTATCCCAGGGAACAATTTCATTTAGACTGAAATGGCAAGACGAAGAATCCCAATACCCAGTTATCTATTGGTGTTAGGTAGAAAGACGCCGCTAATTTCTCTTCTCCCTATAATGCTTTTCTCAACTCCAGCCCAATCACCCACCACCCTGCTCTAGGTCAACAACACCAGAATGAAGTAAATCTTCCCAAACAAAGGGGCAAGAAAGGTGAACATGAATGAACCGACTCCTGGCTTTCCCTTCTTGGTTTGGGACGCTCCAGCCTCTAACCCAAAGGTCAAAGAATCCTGTTTTGAAAATGGATACAAGTCACGCTGCATTTTGGTCCTTGTTAAACAAAAGCTTTGAGATCCATAAAAGGACTTTACAAGCCTATCGAGTTATACAACCCTGGCCGATTTCTGGAAATAAATTGGTATTGAAAGCATGAGGCAAACACCTTTTTTAATTATTCCAAGCAATCTGTGGTCTGTAATGCCAGCCAGCGCTCTCAAAGGCCTCATTGTGAGTGTTTGTGCCTGGAGGCTTCTGACTGCTGGCCCCTTCCACCCTCCTGCAAACACAGCACCATATTTGTCTTTCAGCTGTCACTATGTGTTAGGAGTCTATAAACAGAGAAGATTCTTTCTTAGCAACCACAGTGAAAAAGTAAAACCACGCTCTCCCCCCTCCCCCAAAAAAAGCCTGAAATGAGGAAAGAAAAAAAATGACCTTCACAAAGTTACTTGCGAAAGTCAGAATGACGATCCAATATGCAGTTTCAAAACTGCTGGCTGCCTTGGGCTCGAGGAAAAAAGAGAAAACTCTGAAGAAGCTTTCAAAAGCCAGCTGGGGGCAGATTAAAAGGCGACTCAAAATGATCTCACCACCATTCACAGACGTCTGGTCACACCGATATCTGCAAGATAACCAAGAATAATTCAGTTACGTGATTCGATTCTATTTCCTTGGAGAATGCTTCAGACTTCATCTTGCTATATTTAGTCTTCGGCATCAAATACCATGAGAGGCATTGCCAAGGCAGTTCAAGGATTACATATTCATCAAGAACAGGTAAAAGTTCTAGAAAACGGAATCACTGAGAAAGTGGATTAAAACATCAGGAGGGAGAAGGACAGTCTATCGAAACAATAGACGAAAGAAGGGACAGCAGGGAAACAGAGCTTTTTGTTGGCAACTGCAGAAGAACTTCGGGTGGATGTTACCTTTCAGACAGAGAGTGGCAGAAAAATCATCAGATTTGTACAGAAAGCCTGAGCCTTGACCTTAACAAAGAACACTGCAAAGGATCTGTGGGAGAGTTCGCAGCCATTTAATCTTTCAGGAAGTTTGAAATGTTTCTGGCGTGAATCAGTTCACTCCGGCCAGTCCGAGGACAGCCAGTTTGGAAAACAGGGTCGTAGGCATAGAAACAGCAGGCATCCTGGTGACGAACTCATTGTAGGGTTTGCTGGAGAAAATGTAGGGCTCTTTAAAAGGGAGGACAGGTCTGGTGCAATTCTATGAGGCCAATAGTACAAAATCTAAAATATGCTAAGCTGTAGTCATTAAACGGAAAGGATTAAATGAGGATTAAATGTCTGTGAGTCAAGATCCTTCTTCTCCTTCAAGCACTGCCTGTCTACAAGTATCAGGGTTGCTAATACTCCAAACAGTGGAAGTAAAAGACACCCAGAAGAGAAGGTTTAACCCTATATTCCCATCAGACCCTTGAAGACACAGAACAATGAAGAGATTGCTCGGAACTGAACTCTCATGAAGATGGTTTCAAAACTGGAAAATGTGAGCACACATGTTGTGGACACGCCTTTACTGAGCACCAACTATCACACTTGCCCTTTGATGAGGACGCTATCACTGCTGCACTGCAGATAAGGAAATTGTGGTTCAGGGAAATGGAGGTGGGAGTAAAGCCAGGTTCCTGATCACACTCCAGGGTTCGTCCTCTTCTGTACCAGCCTCCGTCCCACACATGGATTGTCTTGGGCAAGGATGCACCGATGGGCTGACCCACCCAGGCGTCATAGGTCACAGCTGTAGAGCTGGGACTCCTACTCCAAAAGTGCCATGGCAATAGCATGCAGAAATTTTTCATATGTTTGATTTTTACTCTACAAATGGGAAACTCTGGGACACCATTTTTTGAATTTTTAAGACACTCTTTCCTTTGGTCATGAAATGTTTCCTTCTGTTTTCTTTTTCTTCACTTCCTCCTTTTCCTCCTCTCTCCACTTTTGCACCTTCATCTTACATTGGAGTTCCTTGTGTTCTCAAACACCAGCTGGCACTGAACTCAAGACTTCCTAGCGTCCTTTCTAGGGCTGGATGGTGCCTCAGCGACCACTCTGCCCATGTCTTTCTGCTCCTCTGAGAGGCCTCCCTCCCACGACCCCACACCAGCTTCTTGGTTTGCGGATAACTCCATAGGACAAACAGTAACAGGCATCACAGGGCCTCAAGGCTGCTGCCGGTTTCTGAGAACCCACGGTCTCCTGGAAGGCCCTGCTGAAGCAACCAGAGGAGCGGTGGAGAATGGAAAACTGAGGAAAACATCCTAGAGATCAGTAAGGGAGGTGTGGCTCAACTAAGCCACCAGCCTACGGTATCTATTCATGGGGCGATGGTTTGAGGACAGCAACACAGCCACACAGAATTAAAACTATTGAAGAAATTATCATATTCCAACCCAACCCCCTCACAAACAATTTTCAGTCACTCTTTATTCTCTATTCCTTCCCGGTCGTAATTTAGGAAATAAAATGTTCTGTGTCAGGATACTAAAGTGTGGTGTCTTTTATTAATCGCAGCTACAATAGGCTAACGCATTCCTTGAGGAATATACATTTTCTTTACTAAGTGTCCAATGTAATATAACATAGAAGAAAAGGAAGGGGAAAATTCAAAAACATCTTCAGTCACTAAAAAACAAAAAAGTTTCAGGATTATTTGTAATGTAATTATAAGCATTTGTACCTTTAATTTATGTGAGTTTACTTTAAGAAAATGTGATATATACAGACAGTGCCAAATGTTGGTGAGGATGAGTAGCTGGAATTCTCACTCTGCCGATAGGGACACAGAATGCTACAGCCACTGAGAAAAACTATGTGGCAGCCTTTTATAAAGGCAAACATGTATCTTCCATAGGAACCAGTCCATCCACTTAAAATAAATGAAAACATAAGTCCACACAAAGACTTGTACAAGAATGTTCACAGCAGCTTTATTCATAATAACTAAAAACTGGAAACAACCCAAGTAAATATCAACAGGTTTGGATAAACACACTGTGGCATAGTCATACAATAAGTCTATTACTCTATTGTTCTAAATAATAACTCTATTCTTCTATTATACTTAGCAAAAGAAAAAAAATCGGTGAGTGGGAGTGTGTGGGTATGTGGACAATTGATACATGCAATCACATGGGTGAATCTTAAAATCATTACGCTGAGTGAAAGAAGGCAGACACAAAAGTCTACACTGCATGATACTATTTGTCTAAAGGTCTAGAAAATGCAAACTAAGTCCACGGTGATGAAAGGAGTCAGTGGCTGCCAGAGACCAGGGACAGAGGGAGAGAAGGAAACTTTCAGGGACAATAGACATATACTGTATTAATTATGGCAGTGATTTCATGGGTGTGTACAATCATCAAAACTCAGCCAATTGTACAATGTAGGTAAATCAAACGTACACTTTAAGTGGATGCCATTTACTGTATGTAAGCTATCCCTTAATAAAATTTATTATAAAACATCAGTTAATAAATTAGGAGTGGGGCAACCCCTTCAGGTCCCCTCCCACTGTGGGAGCTTTACTGTCCTCTCAATAAATCCTGCTTTCAAAAAAAAAAAAATTAGAAGTGAATGTTCACATTTGATCAACATTCCTTTTATTATTAAAGAATTTCCCCACAGAATCTCTCTACATCTTTAGAGCAATTTATATGTGATTTTATTTGCAAGAATAAGGCAAACGATGTCAGCACAGTCTTCCACACAGCCATTCCCTGCATATCACAAGAGGCCAAGTTTAGTGTTTTAAGATCCCACATAGCACTGGGTGATAAACTTCTATCTCCAGTACCCCTTGTTGCTGTATCCATGCCTGACTAGGCTCCATGCTGGCCAAACATGCTCTTCTTCAAGCAGCTAACAGAAACCCCCTGAGGAGAACCGAAATCTCTAGCAAGCTATCACAGGTGTGACGGGCTAATGCTATTTTATATTGTCTTCCTCCCCTAAAGCTGTCTAGCACCTTTCTGGGTGAGCTACTCTCTGGGTTCTGGGGCATTGTTCTTGTTCCAGCAGCTCCTCCCCAGTCCCGAGGAGCAGGTCCTGGGAACAGCCCTTCCATATGTGGGGGAAGGGCTTCCTATACGAAGGCTCAGGAGCGAAACATTGAAGAAAATGCATTTAAGACCTGAGAACCTAAATTTTATTCTCAGAGCAGCAGTGCCAGGCCTAAGGTGACAATGAGCGAATGCTCCAGGAAGAAATGTCACTTCAGCATCCGGATATCACCCTGGAGTCGGGAGAGAGCTAGAACCCACTCTAGTGGTAGTGCTTTGGAGAGAATCCCTCTAGCATCACACCTCTACGTAAACAAAGTCTCATAGCAACTGCAGAAGTTTCAATGCATAAAGAGAGAAATAAATGGAATCTAGTCAGCAAGGACTCTTGAGAGGCAGAAATAGTTACCTTCAAGCAAGGAGCACTCTATCCAGCATTTAGTCATCACCATATGAATCTACCTTCAATCCCTCACCATCCTCTTATGATGGAGGACATGACTTTGAGTCCTGGACACTACGGATGGAGGAGAGAGATGTCATCCTCCAACAACACATCTGTCTACATCTCAGCCATCGGAGGTACTGGGTGCTGGCTTTCCCCCACCTGTCATTCTGCAACCATGAATTTACAATTAGGCAGAGAACCTTGAAGAAAAGGAATTAGGAGTCTGACCCTTTCTGCTGAAGGGCTAAAGACACCAAAATATACCTGAGGAACTAGCATGGGGCTATGTGAGAGCAGAGAACAGAAAAGAACACTAGACCTTTGTCCCAGCGATGGACAGGGCCACTGAAGGGTGGATCCAGACGCAGCAGCAGGACTTCACAGTGCAGGAAATCGCCAGCACTGGGGCAAGTGTGGAGCCGATGCTAACACCACAGTGCTCCAACCACTCTGACACATTGAATATGCACGAAAGAAAATGGCTACACATGGGCACGGACAGGGTGTGTCCCCAAGAGCTGTGACACCAAGATATGTGTCACCAAGACTTAGGGCTCAGGGAGTTTTGCCGGTGGATATTCTTGGCCGGACAGGAGCACCAGGAGGAAAAAGTCCATTCAGTCTCCCCGGTCACCCCAAGGAGGCAGAGAGGCCGGGGACCAAGGAGACTTGAAGGCACAGGGTCCAGCCTCATAGGGCCAGAAGTGCGGGCATCACCCCATGTTCTCCATCTTCCCAGAGAACCCCGAGGGCACACCAGTTAGGTAAATACCATCGCCTAAGCCCCAGGACAGCCAGGAGCGAAACAGAAGCAGGTGTCCCCCGGCCCCTTCCTCGCCACGCCCTGGGCTGCCTTTGGATGAAGAGAAGAGACTGGGGAACTGAAAGTTGAACTGATCCGTCCGTTGTATCGAGAATTAGTGCCTGGAAACAAAGACCCAGATCCTTTGTGAAAAAGATAACATTGGAAAGCTGGAAGCATGTCCTGCCCCACCCTGTCTCTCAGTTGTGCAGGCCTGAAGGGGGTCTCCCCACAACTGACCCCAGGAGCACACTCATGCCCCATGAAGGGGACGCAGGAGACGCTAACGAGGGGACAGGCTGAGGCATATCTGTGTGGAGATTCAGTGCCGACTTTCCACGGAATCTTTTCCAAGGGAAAATTCGAATGCATCCATTAATTTTCAACATGGCAGACTCAGAGTTGACGATTTTATTCTTGACTTCTTCGCAAGGACAGTGTGTGCTTAGCTGGCCAAGTTGGGGGAGGGGAAGAGTGCGTGCCCTTTCCAGCTCGGAAGGAATGTGTCCTCTGTGCACATTAGTCTTACTTATCGTGTTTGCTCAGCTCTAAGCTTTCTGCTCAGGAACCATAAAATGGGCTTAAATAAAGTAAAAAGGAAACCGGATTCCATTCATCAACACACTAAAACACAACCACAACTAGATGACATAGGGTTATGCCATTTCATCACTTTTAATTAATATTTTCTGTGCAAGCCCTTTCTAAGAACATATGTATATAATGCTTCATTTCCTACAAAGAAATTCATCTTCTGGCTTCTTTACCAACCGAAAATTACATCATGAGCTAGGGGAAAGAGGAAACTATTGCAGTCCCATTGCTTAATTTTAAAGCGGCATTTATCCTAGAAAAATAGTCTTCCCTCTAAGTAATCAGAACACGAAGTGATTTTGAAGCTTTGCCTACTTTTCTTTCTTAAAAATCTGGCTTTAACTATAGTTTCAGGCCACGAAATTATTTTTTTATTTTTATTTTTGTTTCTTTATTTCAATAGCTTTAGGGGATCCTAATGGTTTCCAGTCTGGGCTTTACGTGTACCCACCACCCCCACCTGTGCACGCGGGACCTGACAGGTGGTTTTCTGTCCCTTCACCTCTTCTACACCTTTCTGAGCCTCCAGTGTCCATCCTACCATGCTATGTCTTTATGGACCCTTAGTTTAGCTCCCACTTGTAAGTGAGAACTTGTAGGGTTGGCTTTTCTCTTCCTGAGTTAGTTCGCTTAGAATTCATCCAGGTTGCTGCCAAAGACCTTATTGTACTCTTTTCAATAGCTGAATAGTATTCCATAGTGTATATACACCACATTTTCTTTATCCACTGATTGGTTGATGGACATTTAGGTTGACTCCACAGCTTTGCAATTGTGAATTGTGCTGTGGTGAACATGCAGGTGCAGGTGTCTTCTTCATAAAACAACCTCTGTTCCGTTGGGTAGATACCTAATAGTGAAATTGCTGGATCAAATGGCAGATTTACTTTCAGTTCTTTGAGAAATCTCCACACAACTTTCCATAGAGGCTGTTCTAATTTACACTCACATCAACAGTGTATAAGCATTCCGCTTTCTCCACATCCACACCAGCAACTATTTTTGTTTGTTTTTAATATGGCCATTCTGACTGGCAAAAGGTGATACCTCATTTGGGTTTTTTATTTTTTTATTTGAATATGGGGGTACAATTCAGGGTCAGGTATACAAATGTTCATTATGCAGGTACCTTTGCTGATGAGGTATGCCCCCCCTCCCCTGGCAGCTTTCCACTACTGCCAATCCCTTTCTTATCGTATTATGATAGTTTTTCAAGGTATGCTTATGAAGTGAGAGAACATGTGATACTCGGTTCTTTCTTTCTGTGATAGACCACTCAGTATTATAGACTCTAAGTTCATCCAAGATGCCATAAGAGATAAGATAGACAAGCGGGACCTCATTAAACTGGCAAGCGTCTGCAAAGCCAAAGAGAATGATGAGACAGCCCAGAGACTGGGGAAAAAAAATTGCCAACTGTATATCTGACAAAGGTCTAATATCTAGGATCTACAAGGAGCTCATTTGGTTTTGGTTTTGGTTTTGGGTTTTTTTGTTGTTGTTTTTGTTCTCAACTTGTATAATGTAAAAGGTGGTCAAAATGGTAGTCAGAGTTTCCATTTTTAATACATACTTGGAATGTTGACCATTCAGAGAACATTTCAAATAGCTGAAGAACTGCCCAACTTGTCTGACTCAAAAATACATTGTCTGACTCAAAAATAGAGTTTATTTACATCTTAAAAAGACCTAATTCCATGGGATGATGGTGGCTAATTGATCGTGAGAATTCAATATAAAAGCAAAGGCTCTGAGTTACCAGCAGGACTCCTGTGAGGGGAGTGGCTGCAATCCATGGGCTGAGAAGCAGCCAGTCATAAAGTCACTTCTCCCTCAGAACAAAGCAGTACAACTTTAAACATAAATTAATGATACATTCATTATGGCGTTTTAAAACAGTCAAGCCTAAATACATTCTTCATACCATCAAAAAGATATACATCCTGACCACCTGCTTAAGCACATTTTTCATTGGGCGGCTCTTGGCCTGGGTCCTACGCATTTAGAGGGATCTTCCACTACTTGAGCTTAACATAAGTCTGGCAATCGTTTTATATAAAAATAAGACGAAATCTAAAACCTCACCAAACTAGGATCCTGGTGTTGTAGAAAACCAACGGGACACCAGCACCGCCACACTTAAGCTAAACTTAAACTTGCATCCCAGCTACCTGGAGGCCTTGTAAAAACAGCTCACTGGGTCCCACCCCCAGAATTTCTGCCTCGGGGGAGAGTAGGGCCTGAGAGTGCATTTCTCACAAGTTCCTGGGCAATGCTGATGGTGCTGGGCCAGGAACCCCACTTTGAGAACTGCTGGCTGAGACCACTTAAAAACTTAGCACCATCTCCATCACTGTTCAGTGGTAGAAAATATCGACTTTCTGTCAACCATGCTTAGCCCACAAAGGACAACATGAAGGTGGCCCACGTAGGACCACTGCTTGATACCTTCTGATGTCAAAAGCAAAGTTCTGGGCTTAGGTAGGAGGGAGCACTTCTCTGCCAGCATGCAATATATTTTACAACTAAAACCATATACAATATAATTGAAATGTTTTACTTAATGCTGAAAAACTTTCCCTACGGGACAGAAGGATATAAAAAGAAAGGAAAAGACAGTCAGGAATTAAGTCCTTGGAAATGATGAGGGTTTTCTTTCTTTCTTTCTTTCAAATAACTTCAGCTTAATGCAACCTCAAGCCCATACATTGTGGGAGGTAAACAGTTTCTTGGTACCTGTGGAGCACGAGAGGCAACACAAGCTCCTGGAAGAACAGAGTGCGGGGTTTGCGACTGCGCCACGGATTCTCTTTAAAGCAGGGTCTTGGGAGAACAACCCTGAGCAGCCGGAAGACAAGACTTCTCAAGTTGCAGGAGGAAGGAGAACCTTGTACATCCTTGAAAGAGGGCCTCAGGAAAAAAACTTTTAAATAGGGCTGGAAAGGAGCCATTTCTGTGTCGAGTTCAAGACAGTGAACAGCGAAGTAATGCGCTGGCTCGCAGGCACTACCCGGGTGCCCTCTGAGTTCCACCAGAGTCACCATGCCAGCCTAACCTCGGCTGGCATGAGCCTGGCAACACTCTAAGATGTTTAGCCAGACAAGCATGGTCATATTTTCAGTGGAGAGCATATTTGCAACTGTAATCAAAGGGCCAGAATTCAGAACTCTTAGCCTTGAACTTTTAAAATGCATTCTTCCAAGGGAAATGCACTGCGTGTGTAACAGCAGCAACAATCAAGTGGGTTTAGAGTTTCTGAAGTCGTTAGTTCTTGTCCCTACCATTCATGTGCTATCCCACTCATGGGGTATGGACGATTTGTATTTCCCTGATGATTAGTGACGGTGAGCATCTTTTCATGTGTTTACTGGCCATTTGTATATTTTCTTTGAGAGATGTCTGTTCACGTCTTTTGCCCACTTTTTAATGAAGTTGTTTGCTTTTTTCTTATGACTTATTTGATTTATAGATTCTTGACATTAGACCTTTATAGATTCTTGGCATTAGACCTTTGTCAGATGTATAGTTTGTCAATATCTTCACCCTATCTGGAGGTTGCCTATTGCCTCTGTTATTTTTTTGGCTGTGAAGAAGCTTTTTAGTTTAATTAAGTGCCACGTATTTATTTTTGGTTTTGCTGCATTTGTTTTGAGGGTTTTAGCCATAAATTATTTACGTAGGCCAACGTCCAGAAGAGTTTCTCCTAGGTCATGGCATCATTTTTTTTGCTCAAACCAAAATTTAGAACTAATATTTAAATCAAGAATAGTCAAAATAAAATTTCCATAGGACACTCTTTTTCTTTTTCATGAGAAATGCTCATTTCTCAGATTGGGAAAAAGCTTTTCTTTCATTTTCTTCTCCAAGATATGGTATCCAAGGTTACCATACAGATAGTGAAAACTCTATCTGGGAGAGTACTGATGGCATATTTTCTTTCCTCTTGAGACAAGCCACTGTGGGTGACAACCTTCATCAACTTCTTTAATCATATTCCTCTTGGTTCTCCAAGAGGGTCCTGAGTCAGACAGCTCTGGGTATGAATATCTATTGGCTACGTGACCTACTGCACGTTAGTAACCTCAATAAGCTCCAGTTTTTTGCTGCAAAATGGATCTGCAGTAGGACTTGTTTCTCAGTGTTGCCAGTAGGTGCTCCAACGTGGAGGATGATGGCAGTGGTGGTAGTTATGTATCAAGGGCAGCAACCGTGTCTTATACCTCCATTGTATAACATCACTGAAGCAAATTGTGGGTAGGACTCAGATGAATATGTTATTTAGTCAATTCATGAGCCAATCTGAGTGGATGTCCAGACTGAAGGAGGGGTTGCATGACAGATCTGGCTCTTTGCTCTTATGGGAAATAATTTCTCACAAGAATTTGAGAGCAAGTCAAAAGTCCTTTGGAATATTATATTAGGAATAGGTTTGCTCAAGGCACATAGCAATTCTACTTTTGAAACTCTCTGAACAGACCAGACCGTTACCAGCAGGAAATTTCCACATGATTCAACATTTTGTGCAAACTATGTAGACTCAACCTGTAGAACAGGAGCATGGATAGATTAAGATAAGAGCATGGGCATCAGAGTCACATCTGTCTTGATTCAAATCTTGCCTCTGCCACTTTGTGCTGGGATCACCTGAGGAAGGAGTCTACAATTTGGGACACGGCTTGGTACTTACCTCATGGTGTTACGAAGAGTAGTAAACGAGTTCTTATGCAACTACAGAGCTTTGAGCCCTGCTTGGAATGTGGTAAGCACTCAGTAAATTTGAACATTTGTAAGCTCAACCAAGGTTTATTAGTTTCCACATCAGGCACTGTGCTGAGAACTACAAATACAAAAAAACAAGAAAGGAAGAAAAAAATAATGTTTATTGGGTTTCTATGAGCCCATCACTATGACTAGTGCATTACATACCTTATCTTAATCGGTTTTTAATTAGTGACTGTATTAGGTAGATTTTTTTTTTGTTTTGAGTTGGAGTCTCACTCTGTCGCCCAGACTGGAGTGCAGTGGCCGCTCCCGGCCACCGCAGCCTCCACCCGCTGGGCTCCGGCGATCCTTCCGCCTCAGCCTTCCGAGTAGCCGGAATTACAGGCATGTGCTACCACGCCCGGCTGATCTTTTTGATTTATTGTAGAGATGAGGTCTCGCTGCCCAGGCGGGTCTCGAACCCGCGGGCTCAGGCAATCCACTCACCTCGGCCTCCCAAAGGCGCAGGATGACAGGCTGAGCCACCGAGCCTAGCTATTAGGTAGATATTATTTGCTCTATTTTGTAAGTGAAGGACATGGGGTAAAGTGATATTAACCATGTTTCCTAAAGTCACAGAACAAGGAAGTGGCAGTGCAGGGATTTGAAGCGAAGATTGAGCTCAACTCCTGCATTTGCTATAAATGAGGCATAGTCCCTGTTCCTGAATAATGAATAATCTAGGGTGAAAGATCCACATGTAAATGACTAAATATAATAAGATATAAGTGCCAAAGTAGAGCTATTTCCAGAGTGGGAATTCTCTCTAGAAGAGTGAGAACTTCTGTAGCGTGTTAGAGAAGTGATTTTTGAGGTATGGAGAAGATTTCTCCAGGTGAACAAGGGAATTCAAGGGGTGGAGGGAAAAGAGGGTAAGACACTCACAGGTTCAGAGACACAAAAAATGCCTGAGGCAGTAAGGACCAGCAAAAAAAATGACCAGGGATGCTGTGTGTGTGAATGGGAATGTCCTTTCGCAAAAAGCGTGTTGCTACTAGCAATGACATCAAGGACCCAGCTCTAGTTATAGTGTCAGCAGTTTCTAATTGCAATTCCAAGCTGTTCTGTGACTGCTGCCTTTTTCCCACAGACCAGACCTAAGCTGTGCTGCATCTTCAAGGCACTTCTGCTGTCCCTGTGTTCATCGGTCCCCACTGAATTGATGCGGCGGCATTTACTCTGTTCTCATGGGTTCTAAGTTGTTCCACAATAGCATCTACAAGTCTGTTTCATCAGTCCCTTCTGCTTAGAAACATATCTCCAAGATTTTTCAGCCTGCCCCTTTACAGGCAAAATGAATCCTTCTGTCTAACTGAAAGAAAATGACTCTCTGTTATTGGCCTGCAAAGCTAAATCCTCTCTTCTCTGCCAGCTAAGATTGAACATTTTCCTCATGACATGCAAAACATTCAGGTATCTTTCCCTGACTATTTCCCACCCCTACATTTTCTTTCAGCATTGTCTTGAACTCTTGGAGCTCCTAACACTGGGTTTACCCTTGTATTACCCTCCAGTTATTTTATAAATCATATCTTGTCTTCTCAAAGTCAGGGAATGTCATTCTCTGTTTCATTTTTATCTACCATTACACAATTCTAGACGCACAGAAGTTTATTAGACAATCAAATAAGCAAGAAGCTGGTGGACTCACAATGGCTTGGTAATGACTGGTTTCATATAATATTATTCAAAAAGTTTCTATTAGTAATAATACATTACTATTACCATTGCCATCAAGTATGATGTATGAACAGGGAGTTTCATAGGAACCAGATAACACCTGGCCTCTGCCATGGGTAAGTGTTTTCAGGGGATATGAGGCAACACACCAGGGACCAGGCATTTCTTCCAGACTAGGTTTTGCTGTCTTGAGATCTCAACATCTGCTCCTTTAGCCCACAGGCTCCTGAATTTATGGATCTTGACTGAATCCCGAGGGCCAGCTCACAGGATAGGTGTACTGGCAAGCCTTCATACTGATCCTGCAGTCCTGGGAGACAGGCACACTCTTTCAATCCAAGCCATCTCTTCTGGAATGATCCGATCCACCATCTTTTTTACCAGGATAAGCTTTAGCCCTAAACCAAATTGGGCAACTGTTTGCCAAACTCAGAGGTGATGTTTGATTCTAACAATCAACATGGAGCTGAAACACTGAGGAGTAAATGACGGAATGAAAATAATGATGCCCAGTTTTCAGAGTAACAATCACAAAATATTTCAAAGTGTCCTATCTAGTTGGCTCTGGCCTATAAGATTTCAGTAAAACACATCCTCATGTACATTCTTTCTACATTTGTAGAAAGAATGTCAATGAAATATTAACTTTAATAAAGTTCTCTTTTAATACAAAATTAAGACGAAAAATCTTGAAATTAGGGAAATTTTGAAACTTTTAAAGGTGAATAGAAGAAAGATTGAAAGAACAGAAAGGAAAAGAATGCTTTACCATTCTGTCCCAATTATTCTTTCGTTTCTAAACACCTAGAATCTCAAAACAAAATTTAAGCTACATATCTGCCCCAAACTGGCCAAATCTCATTCTCAAGTTGTTCTAACCTGGGAGAAAAAGACGATCACAAAGACAGAACACTACAACACTGACTCTGCCTCTACAATGTTATAGGAGCTCCAACTGTCATTGACTTCTTCTCCAATCCCCCTTTATTCCCCCAGGAGAACCTCACCCATGTTCCACCATGCATCCTTTCATGGGCCAGCTCCTACAACTGTTCACACCAACAATGAATCTACTACTCAGGGTTTGTACTACTCAGGGTTCTCCAGAGAAATAGAGCCAATCTAGAAATATGTATCTATAAATATATATAATATGCATAATTATATCTCTCTCTTGATAAAGAGATTTGTTATAAGATATTGGTTCATGCAATTATGCAATTATGGAGGCTAAGTCCCCACATCTGCTGTCTGCAAGCTGGAAACCCAGGAAAGCCAGTGAGGTAGCTTGAAGGCCTGAGAGCTGAAGTGTCAATGGCACCGTTTCCGGACCAAGTTTGAGGCCTGAGAGTCAGGATTTCAAAGGCAGGAGAAGATTAATGTCAATGTCCCAGCTCAAGCAGGCAGGAGGTGTTAACTGAAGCTTCCTCCGATTTGTTTGTTCTATTCAGGCCCTCAGTGGATTGGATAATGCCAGCCCACATTGGGGAGGGCCATCTGCTTTACTCCGTCTACCAATTGAAGTGCTAACCTCTTCCAGAAACACCTTCACAGACACACTCAGAGATAATGTTTAATCACAGAAGATTAACCATCACAAAGTCAAAATCATCCATACCCAGAGAAGCTGGCAGCACTCCTGCTTAGTTTATCTCCTGCTGCTATAAGAGAATACCACAGACTGGGCAATTTACTAAAAGTTGTTTATTGACTCATGGTTCTGGAGGCTGGGAAATTCAAGAGCATGGCACTGGTATCTGGCAAGGGCCATCTTGTTGTCCTATCACATGCAGAAGTTGGAAGCAAATGCACAAGACAGAGAGAAAAAGCAGGCCAAACCATTAATCAGTTCATGAAGGTAAAGACTTCATAACCTGCTCACCTCCCAAAGGCTCCACTTCTTAACACAATTACAATAACAATAACAATTAAATGTCAACATGAATTTTTATGGGAATGTTGTTGGTAACTTAATGGGCATTGCATTGAATCTGTACATTGCCTTTGGTAGGATGGACAGTTTAATAATGTTGATTCTTCCTATCCATGAGCATAGAATATGTTTCCATTTGTTTATGTCTTCTTGGATTTCTTTGAGCAATGTTTTGTAGTTCTCATTGTAAGGGTCTTTCACTTCTCTGGTTAGGAAGATGCCGAGGTATTTCATTTTTTTGGTGGCAATTGTGAATGGAATTGTGCTTTTTATTTGGGTCTCTGCCTGCTTGTTGTTGGTGTATAGGAATGTAACTTTCTTTTGCATATTTATTTTGTACCCTGAGACTTTGCCAAAGTCCTTTATCAGTGCAAGCAGGTTTTGACAGATTCTCTTGGATTTTTAAGGTATAGGATCAGATCATCGGCAAAGAGGGATAACTTGACTTCCTCTTTTCCTATTTGGATAGCTCCAATTTCCTTCTCTTGTCTAATTGCCCAAGCTAGGACTTTCAACACAATATTGAACAAGAGGGGTAAGAGTGGGCAGCTAGCCGGGCTTGGTGGCTCAGCCTGTAATCCCGCACCTTGGGAGGCTGAGGTGAGTGGATTGCCTGAGCCCGTGGGTTCGAGACCTGCCTGGGCAACTTGGCGAGACCTCATCTCTACAATAAATCAAAAATTAGCCGAGCATGCTAGCGTGTGCCTGCAATTCCAGCTACTTGGAAGGCTGAGGCGGAAGGATCTGGGCGACAGAGTGAGACTACAACTCAAAAAAAAAAAAGAATGGGGCCTTGTCTTGTTCCAGTTTTCAGGGAAAATGTTTCCAGTTTCTGTCCATTTAGCAATATGCTAGCTGTGGGTTTATTGTAGATGGCACTTACTATTTTGAGGTATGTTCCTTCTATACCTAGGTATTTGAGGGTTTTTATCAAGAAAGAATGCTGGATTTTATCAAAAGCTTTTTCTGCATCTAATGAGATAATCATGTGGTTCTTGCTTTTACATCTGTGGAAGTATTTAATGACTTTTATGGTCTTTCAAATGTTGAACCAGCCCTGCATCCTGGGGATGAAGCCTACTTGGTCATGGTGGATGATTTTTAAGATGTGTTTTTGGATCCAATTTGCTATCTTGTTGAGGATTTTTGCATCTATGTATCATAAGGGATATTTGCCTATAGTTCTCTTTTTTTGTTGGATCTTTACCTGGTTTGGGTATCAATGTGATGTTACCTTTGTAAAATGATTTGGGGAGAATTCCATCTTTCTCAATTGCCTGCAATACTTTCAGTAGGATTGGTATCAGCTCTTTCTTTTATATTTTGTAGAATTCTCCTGGAAAGTCATCTGGTCCAGGGCTTTTTTTGGTAGGTAGTTTTTGTATGACAGAGTCAGTTTCCTGGATTGTCTATTTAGTCTTCTTGTTTCAACATGGGGAGGTTATGTGATGTCAGAAAGTTCTCCATTTCATTTAGGATATCAAGTTTGTTTCCATATAGATGTACATAGTAATCACTGATAATCTTTTGCATTTCTTTGGGGTCAGTTGTGATTTGATCTTTTGTATATCTGATTGTGTTTATTTAGGACTTTTCTCTCTTTTTCTTGGTCATTCTGGCTAGGGGCCCATCAATCTTGTTAATTCCTTCAAAGAACTGGCTTTTTGCTTTGTTGATGTTTTCTATGATATTTTTGCCTTCTATGTCCTGTATTTGGGATCTTATTTTGGTGACTTGGATTCTCCTGTTAAAGTTAGGGTTTTGGTTGTCTTCTTTTTCCAGTTCTCTTAGGTAATTTGTTAGGCTCTCAACTTCTGATGTTTCCATTTTCTTGATGTGTACTCATAGAGTTATAAATTCCCCTCAGAGAACTGTTTTCAGGGCATCCCAGAGGTTTGGGTAAGATGTTTCTTCATTTTCATTTGTTTCCAGGAATCTTTTAATTTCTACTTTGATTTCAGTATTGACACAGTGGTGGCTCAGCATCGTGCTGTTTAGTGTCCATGTCTTTGTCGGCTTTGGGGAAATTTTGCTGGTGTTGATATTTATTTTATTCCACTGTGATCTAAGAATGTTCATGGCAAGATTTCAACCTTATGGAATTTGTTTATGCTTGATTTATGGCCAAGGATGTGATCAATCTTGGAGTATGTTCCATGTGGTAATGAGTAGAACATATATTCTATGGTTGTTGGGTGGAATAATCTGTAGGTATCTATTAAATCCATTTGGTCGAGTGTCAAGTTTAGGTTCTGGATCTCCTTGTTGATTTTTTTGCCTCAATGATCTATCTAGGGCTGTCAGTGGGATATTCAAGTCCCCTGCTATAATAGTGTTAGCGTCAATATCTTTTTTTAGTTTACTTAGTAGTTACTTTATAAATGCTAGTGCTCCTGTGTTGGGTGTGTATATGTTTAGGATGGATATTTCTTGTTGATGGATTGAGCCTTTTATCATTATGTAGTGTCCTTTTGCATCTTTTTAAAATTTTTGATAGCCTAAAGGTTGTTTTCTGATATTAAGATTGCAACTCCTGCCTTCTTTTGTGATCCATTTACCTAGAAACTCATTTTCCAACCTTTAACTTTGAGTCTGTGTGCATCCCTTGAAGTGAGATGAGTCTCCTGGATGCAGCAAATAATTGGGTCATGGTTTTTTATCAGGTCCACCATTTTGTGTCTTTTCAGTGGTGCATTTAGTCCATTCACATTCAGGCTGATTATTGAAATGTGATTGTTTATCCCTGTCATGAGGTTCTTATAAAGTTTTTCCTTTGTTTGCTTGTTTTCTTTTGGTTTTGGGGTTAGTGTATGTTTGTGTTTTCAAGTTTCTTGTTGCACTGTATTCTCTGCTGATTCTGTGCTCTGCTGTTCTCTTGGGAAGTGTGAGGTCAATCTTTTTCTTCTTTCTTCTGTACTTAATACCTTTTTAAGTGTCTCCTGTAGAGCTGGTCTGGAAGCTGCATAATCTCTTAGGGATTGGATATCTGGGAAGGATTTTAATTCTCCATCACTGATGAAGCTGAGCTTGGCTGTAGAGGAAATTCTTGGTTAAAATTGTGTCTCTTTGAGGACTTTGACTATAGAGCTCCAGCTCCTTCTTGCTTGTAGTGTTTCTGCTGATAGGTCTGGCTGCTATTCTGATTGGCTTTCCTCGGTAGGTCATCTGACCTTTCTCTCTTGCTGCCTTTAGGATCTTTTCTTTTGTGTCTACTTTGCATAGGCAAATTACTATGTGTCTAGGGATAGGTCTTCTCATTTGATGTTTTGTGGGGGTTATCTGTATCTCTTGTGCTTAGCTGGTCACATCTCTGGTGAGATGGGGAAAGTTTTCTTGGATTGCTTCCTGGAATACTTGCTCCAAGTTGTTCTCCATTTCTCTTTCTTCTTCTGGGATGCCAATCAGACATAGGTTCAGTCTCTTGATATAATCGCACATCTCTTAAAGGCTTTGTTCTTTCTTTCTGAGTCTTCTTTCTGTGTTTTTTACAGATCGGGTTAATACCAAGTTCTGGTCTTCAAGTTCTGAGATTCTTTCTTCAGCTGGCTTAATTTTGCTTTCCCTGTTTGTCATGTTGTTATTTATTTTGGATGAAATTTTTTATTGCCAAAATCTCTGTTACAAGTTCTTTCAATGTTTCATCTTGTCTTTCTTGAGTCTTATTTACTCTTTCCATCCATTCCCTAATCCCTGTCATATTCTGAGGCCAGTCATTGGTGACTTCCACTGTTTGGGCACCAAGTTCTGATTTTTCAGGAGTTTTGTCTTTGGTACACTTGAATTTGCCTGTGGTCTTCCTTTGGTTTTTCTCACTTGTGACAGATCTCTTGTTTTTCTCTTTAGTTCTATTATTTGGTGTCAGTGGAAGAGGCTTTCCCTTCTGATGTTTGCTCAGACCTCTATTCTTCCCTGATCTGGACTCTGGATTTGTTCTATTTTGGAATAGGATGGTGGATGGGAAGCTTTGCTGTCTCTTATAATTTTCAAAATTCGAATAAAGTGGGGGATGGGGCACTAGGAATCAGATACTACTTGCAAATTAGGATGTTCACTTATTTTGCTATGTGTTCCCTGAGACCCACTCCCCACTACCACTCTATATGATGATGCAAAGCAGAAACCAATGCAAAAGCAATTGAACACATACACACACACTCCAAAACAAACTGGAATAACAACAAAGCAAAACAAAACAATCAGCAACAAAAAGACCCTCAAGAAAACTAAACACACACCCAGCACAAAGTGAATAGAGAAAAAAAAACCAGAAAGACTGAAGGGAAAAAAAAGGGGGGATTCAGGTCGAGCCCTCACACGTATATTGACATACCCCTTAAACTAAAAAAAAGAATATAAAAAAGACCCAGAAGAACAAAAGAGCAAAAACCAACAACCACAACAAAATCGAAAAATGAACACTCAGTCATTCACATACACACATAAACAGAAAACAACAAATAAAAGAAGAAAGAAACAGAAAAATTTAAAAATGGGGGGGTTAATGCAGATCAAACCTTCACATACACATTCTTGCACAAAGGGAAAATATTTTATAAATAGATGAACTAACAAGCAAACGATCAAAAAAAATTTACATTAAAAATAATTGAAAATTTAAAAACCAAAAACAAACAGAAAAACCTGCCCTCTTGGGTCAGGCTCTGTAATTGTTCCTCTAATCAGGTCTCTCCTGCAGACCCACCTCTCTCACTCTCTCCTCAGAGAAGGCAGCAGGGAAGGAGGAGGGACAGTGGAGGTGGATGTAGAGGTCCTCCCCTCCCACTGCCATATGGTCAGGGAGATCTCCTCCCATGGGAAGGTAAGGGACTGCCCCTTCCCCAGGTATGTACTCTCACAGGAGTGCCCCAGCTAGGCCTATCCTGGAATGGAGTTCTCCAGTGGTGACCAACGTCCAGGCTCCACCAGGGTTTGTCCCTCTCAGTCGTGGCCCAGTTGTATGGGTCTGCCGTTCAGAGGACTGCTGGGAAGGAGGGGATTTGGGTCAGCCCCGGCTCACTGCTGACCTCCTTGGAGTTCCTCCTCCTCCTTTTCTGGCCACACCCTTTGTCCCGGCTGGATCAGGGTAGGGGGTGGGGTGCCTGGAACTCAGCACTCCTCAGGTCCCTCTGAAGTTTGTGCTCTCAGGATAGTCCCTTTGGGCCACGATCAAGCCCTGGGTAGTTGATCCGCCACTCACAGAGACAGGATCTGCTGGTCTGTGGTGAGCAAGTTGAGCACTTTCCCACCCCGCCTTCAAAATGGTGGTGGGCTGCCTCTCTTGTCCTCTTCCTGGCAACTTGCCTCTGGACTCCGTCTGCAGCCCCTGCCAGGGCCCTGCAAGGTGCTGAAGTGATGAGGCAAAGCCGGGAGCAGTCTTTTTCCTGCTTTAATGGTGAGGGAGCGCCTGGGGCAACGGCGTCTCCCCTCTGCTTCTCCAAAGGAAAACTTACGTCCTTTGTAAAAAACCGTGGTGATCTGCTTCTGCGGCCCAGGAAGAGCCAGGGACGAAGCAGAGAAGCTACAGCATCAGCTGTTACTCCAGGGGCCTGGCCACCGGCTCATGAGCCCCACTTAGACAGTCTCTCCTAGCATTTTCTTGCCAGGGAGGGTTTGTTGATTAAAAAAGAAAAGAGAGAGAAAATAGTGCTCGGCTTGCGCATCCCAGGAATCGCCAGGGTCCAAGCCCAGAGGCCGCAGCAGCCGCTGCCCCAGGCCAGCCCTGGCGCTAGCTCCCTGTGCCTCACTCAGTCAGCCCGCTCACTCACCAGCACCTACCAGAACTTTCCTTCCACTCACTCACTCACACGGGACTCACATAGTCCGACTGGCTTGGCCACCATCTTCTCCGCCCACCCACATGTACCCTCTTAAAACCAGTCCATGGACTTGCGCCAACTTTGAGTAATTATCCAACCTCTTATTCTCTTTTCCTTTAAGACAGTTTCTTTGGAAGGGGTTACTCATGCAAATATTCTTTTATTTAAACACCCGTTTAGTACTCGATAAACACACAAGTATTCCACATATGCCCAGACAATCTTGAATTCCAAGGCAGGCCTACTGCAACATGTATTTACTTTTCATGGAGGGTATTTACTTCAAAGAGAGGCCACATATAGAAGACAATGAGAAATGGTCTCTTATCTTTATTCATGCCAAATGGTAGAGAAGCATAGAGGTTCAAAAAGCACAGGCAATCAGCTTTGAATTACTTGGTAACTTTGTTTTTCTTTGTTTTTGTTTTTTTGTGTGTGTCCCCTAAATACATCATAATCTTTTTTAAATAAATGGAAATCTATATGCTAATCTCCAGAGAACTCATCAAAACCTTAATACGAAAATGGTAAAGAAACATAATTCCAAGTCCCTAACAATTCATTTAGAACTACAGTAATCAATTAAGTTTGAATTTCATAACTGGGTATAACAATGGAAATATCCTAGGACTCTCTTAGACAATTTTTCAGTAGAGATATGTTTTCTAATTCGAGAGCCCCAGTGGAAGTCCAGTAAGAAGACATTTATATTAAGGACTCTAGATGTCCTGGTTGTCACTGTTCTGACATTCCCACCACAACTAGATGACCAGGAAATCTTAAAGCCCTTGGACAGACTAATTCTGCATCTTCTAATTTAAGCTGCTTTGTAAAATGAAATTGAACATGCCTGCAATTCTAAGAATGCCTACTAATTCTCCTACCAACCTCTCAAGTCAATCACCATCTCATTCACCTTAAAAAAAAGTTAGCTAAAAAACATCTTGATTCCAATGAAGCCCGGTATAATTAAGTGCACTGCAAGTTAGAAAGCTAAATTTAACCCACCAGAGAGAGACAATACAAGATTTCCCTAGAATAAAGGAGCACATATCCACTGAATAGATTACCTATGGCATATGAGTAGCAGGCAGTCATTACAGTAGCTTCTGTAGGACAAAAGCTATGGGTGCAAATTTCTCTTTTTAATCTTGGCTTCTTCTAAATATCATGCTGTCGGGGAAATGTGAAAGTCATTACCTATATTTCTCCTGCAGACTAGCGTAACATTCAAGCTATTTTGCTTATCTTTTTAGACAGCATACTGTCTTAAGAACTACACAATCAGCTAACATGTTTTTCAAGATGTTTGACACATCCAAAGATAGCTTTTAAAGTATTTTGTCTTTTAATTTTCAGGAAAATTGCAATCAGTGGCAAGGCAGTTTGCTAGTTGCAGGATGAAAAGTAGAGAAATGCAAATTAAAGGGTTCAACTGCCATAGTAACAAACTTTTTACATCTTCAAATCACAGTCATGAGCCCAAGCAACTACTAGAAGCATGCAGTTCCCTAGTCACAAGAAAACTAGATGAGAATGTGTACACAGAGCAACAAAACCTATAACCATTCATTTTTAAAAGAAAGCCCAAAGCCCATTACCTCTTGATAGGTGATTGTTTTCACACCCAAAGGAATATATAATTTACATCTAATTCTTCCAATTTTCTGAGAATATAGGTGACCCAAGAACTTTGCTACCTTTCACTATCCCAAGGACTGAATATACACACCAGCTTGATGTGCTCCATTGACTTCCAGGTAGGTAATCAACTCCAAGAAGATATCACTCCATAACTTTGGGGAGTCAGAAAGACTTCAAAGAAGATTACAAAATCCAGTTGAATACCACCGTAGTGAGTTTATCAAAAACATGAAAGAACTCCAGTTACATCACTCAACATCCAATCTTTTCCATAATCCGTGTTAACTCTTGATAATAAGTTAAGAAGAGTTGGTGGTTTTCTTATGCTCTCTGTTTTCTAAAGAAAGGTGAGGCAGATACACTAAATTTCCTGTTGGAGCTGTGTATTCAACAAACATTTATTGAACACCTACTATGTGTCAGGCTTTGTACCAGGTATAATAAATGAAAAGAGATTAAGATTGGCCTTACCCTTAAGAAGCTTAATGTCTTTTGAGTTCCTGCTTTGCAAGAGTTGGAAATATGATGTGTACGTAGAATGCAGTGGCATCATCTCTACCAGAGAGGACTCTGAAGAAGGGATTACAGTATGGCTTGGTAGGTACTAGGCTAGGGAAATCCACATGGTCCCATAGGAAAATAGAAGACGAGCAGATAAACCATACCAGAGAGGGGGGACGGTCAGAGAATGCTCCTCAGAGGAAGTAGCACTGGAGCTGAGATTTGAGGGTTCTGTAGAGTAAGCTGAGTGAGCCAGGAAGACAGAAATCTAAATATCCCCTCATTACAATGAAGCTGATGGCAAGATAGATTTAGTTTGTAGTCAAGTGAGCTTACTCATGCTCTCAGCCCTCACCCATGCCCACCCAAGTTGGGCCTGGACAGTGCTCCAGGATAAAAGTTTGAGTCCACAGAACAGGATTATTGTCTCATGCTGAGCTGAGTGGAGAGGCAAGAAGAGACACAGAATCCCCAGTCCTTAGAGCCTATTAATGGGGTAGCTCCACCCAATTAGAAATGCGGATCAATGACTTTCACCTACAAATCAGGCATTAGAAAGAATAAGGGTGGTGGGGAAAGCCAAGAATATTGTACTAGAGAAGTTTCCCACAAAAATAAGCGGTGAAAGACTGTTCCTCTCCAACACTACCCTAGTACAAACCACCATCATCTTTCACTTGCCTTTCTGTACTAATCTTCCTACTTTCACCACTGTCATATGCCACACCATAGCCAAAATCATCTTTTTTATAGTTAATTTTAAATGAATATGGTTTTCCAAAAAGATTCATATGTTGAAGCTTTAGCCCCATTGTGACTGTATTTGGAGTAAGGAAGTAATTACAGTTAAGTGAAGTCATAAAAGTGGTCATAAGTTAAGAAGATTGGGTGGCTTTCTTATGTTCTCTGTTTTCTAAAGAGATTTGGTGGGATTTATAACTTCATAAGAGAAGACACTGGAAAGCTTGCCCTCTCTCTCTTTCCCAGTCCCTGTGCACACATACTGAGGAAAGGCCATGTGAACATTTAGCAAGAAGGCAGCCATCTGTGACTTCAGGGAAGAGTCCTCTCTAGCCCTCAACCCTGCTGGCACCTTCATTTTGGACTTCTCAGCCTCTAGAACTGTGAGACAATAGATTTCTAGTGACATTTTATCATGGTAGCCCAAGCTAATACACACGACATAAAATTTACCACTTTAACCATCCTAAAGTATACAGTTCAGCGGCATGAAGTAAATTCACAGTTTGTACAACCATCACCACCATCTAGTTCCAGAATCTTTTATTCTCTCCAAAATGAAATATTGTACCCATTAAGTAGTCACTCCCTACTTTCACACTCCCTACCTCTACACCTTTCAGCCCCTGGCAACTACTAATCTGTTTTCTATCTCTACAGATTCACCTATTTTGGATATTCACATAAATAAAATATTATAATATGTGGTCTTTTTTGCCTGTCTTCTTTCAGTTAGCAGAATGTTTTCAAGGTTCGTTCATTCTGCAGCATATAAATATTTCATTCCTCTTTATGGCTGAATGACATTCCAATATTTGGTTATACCACATTTTCTTGATTTATTCTTTAGTTGCTGGCCATTCGCATTGTTTCCACCTTTTGGCTGTTGTAAATATTGCTGCTACGAATAATAAAAAAAAATAGTGCTGCTATGAACATTCGCACGCAGGTTTATGTTTGAACACCTGTTTTTGATTATTTTTGGTATATACCTAAGAGTGAATTGCTGGATCGTGTGGTAATTCTGTGAGGTAACTTACTGAGGAACTGCCAAACTGCTTTCCACAGTGGCTGCACCATTTTACATTCCCAGCAACAACATTGTGAGTCTTCCAACCTCTCCACATCCTGCCAGCACTTGTTATTTTAAAACAATCTTTTTGAAATATAAATCTGATCATATCACTCCCCTGTTTAAATTAAAAATTAGGCTCTTGGCCAATGGCCTGCAAGGTCTAAGGTGATAAGGCCAGTCTGTTTCTTCCTCCTCATCTTCTACCACCCTCTCTCTTGATCTCTGAACTGAAGCCACACAGGTCTTCAAAATGCTTCTTGAAAATGCTCAGGGCGGTATCTCAATGTGGTTTTGATTTGCATTTCTTTGATGACAAGTGAGGCTGAGCACTTTTTCATGTGTCTGTTGGCTGCCTGTGTGTCTTCTTTAGAGAAGTGTCTATTCATGTCTTTTGCCCGCTTTTTAAAGGGGCTGTTTGTTTTTTCCTTTTGGCGCATTTGAGTTCCTTGTAGATCCTAGATGTTAGGTTTTTGTCAGATATACAGCTGATGAATAATTTTTCCCATTCTGTGGGGTGTCTCCCTGCTCTCTTGACGGTTTCTTTTGTAAGAATGACCATCATTAATAAAATAAACAACAAAAGATGCTGGTGAGGATGTGGAGAAAAGGGAGTGCTTTTACACTGCTGGTGGGAACGCAAACTTGTATAACCTCTCTGGAAAACAGTCTGGAGATTTCTGAAAGAACTAGGAATTAACCTTCCATATGACCCAGCAATTCCCCTATTGGGAATATACCTGGGGGAAACTCAAATTATTCGACAAAAAATATACCTGCACACGTATGTTTGTTGCAGCTCTATTCACCATAGCAAAACATGGAACCAACCATGTTGCCCATCGAATCTGGACTGGATAAAAAAAAATGTGGTACATATACACGATGGAATATTATGCAGCCATAAAGAAGGACAAATATATGAACTTTGCAGCAAACTGGATGGATTTGGTGTCGATCATACTCAGTGATTTATCACAGAAACAAAAGAACTGAGTTCCACATGTTCTCACTCATAAGGTGACCTTGAGCAATTATAATGCTATAAGAAAGCGATTGGCAGTAATGAGAAACTGTCTGTGGCGGGGGGGAATTGGCAGTTGAGGGAAACTACTAGGGGAGGGAGGGGCATACCTCATTAACAGGGGTACCTGAATGATCAATGTTTGTATACCTAACCCTGAATTGTACCCCACATCTTTATAATAAATTAATTAACTTTTAAAAAAAGAAATGTTCAGGGCATTCTCGATTTGGGTCCTTATACCTGCTATTTCCCCAGACCTCACAGCTTGTTCCCTCCCAGCCAAGATCTCTGTTAAAACAGCCCTTCTCAAGGGGCCGTCCCAGAGAACACTGTCTAAAGAAGCCCCTAAAGATTCACATCTGTCTTAGTACTTGCTATCTCATCTCCCTGGTTTGTCGCCTTTACCACTCTCAGAACTATCTGAAATGCATCGTCTGATCATTTCCTGTCTTCGTTCTACCAGGATGTGAGCTGTGTGAGGGCAGGACCTTTGTCACCTGCATGTCCATTTCTGTCTCCACAATCACTGGAAGGGTGTCTGGTACAGAGCCTAGGCGCCACCCACAGTTGCCGAATAAATGACTTATGAATAGATAAATGAATGAGTGAATTCTAGGCCAAAGAAGCCTGGTGGTCAAAGACTTACAAGCACGAAGCAGTTCCACCGACTTCTGTCAGTCACAAGAAGTTTTAGACGGCTGGAGAAAGGATGTCTGTTCAGAAGTGGTGGGAGTTGAAGGTAAAGCTCCAGTTTGAGCCATTGCTCCAAGGCCTGTGGGCTGAGCAAAGAGGTTTGATCTTTCTCCCGAATGCTACTGGGGAGTCCCTGAGGAATTCTAGAAAGGATGGTGCATGATTACACTTACCTTTTAGAAATGACCACCGTGGCAGCGGTGTGCAGAGTGAACAGGAAGGGGTAAAACAAAAGCCAAGGAAGGAGATGAGGAAACCTTTCTGGTCACCCCAGGAAGAGTCTGTGAAAGCCTGATCTCAAAGAGCAGACACAAGGGTTTAGGCACAAAAGCTAACAGTGTATAATGCAATCCATGAGACGTGGTGACCTGTCACATATTTGAGGTGCGTGAGGGGAAAGTTTGCGTTTGAGTTACAACTGTGGTAGAGCTCTTCACCAGAATGGGGGGGAGGAAAGGAGCAAGTGATGTCGATTTTGGACTACCTGAATTGAGTTACTCTGAAATGAAAAGTTGAATAGACAGTTTAATATATAGATCTTAGGTCTAGCAAAAAAAAAAAAAAAAGGCGGGGGAATATAGCTTTGATTGGGGAAAGCAGGCTTTCATTTCTAAGTAGAAGAGGGTGTGAGTTTTAAAGAAATCACCCAGTGAGATTCCAAAACAGAGGGACGAGTCTGGAACTCGATGACACATAAGAAGCCATTAGATGAGGGACATTTTCAAGCAGCTATACAGGAGCATCCAGTGATGTACGTCAGAGAAAATTCAGAAGATTCTGGTATGACATGATCCAAGGGATAGAGGATCTTAACAGCCTACCTAGGCCCAGCGCCTTTGCTGAGTCGGTTTTTCATTTGTATTGTGAACATCCAACCTATGTCTAAAACTAAGTGATTTCACTGTTGTATGTGATTCTCAGTCTATGTCTGAAAGGTAGTGACTTCATTGTTCTAGGGGAATTTCAGCAGGTATGTGTTCCTGACAGAAGACCGAGAGAAGACTTTCCTCTCGCCACCTCTGCCACCTGCCCAGGACTTAAAACCTCAAATGCTCATTTCCTGCCCAATATCACCAGAAAACAGGGAGAAATAGGGCAGAAGTCGTAATTTTCCTGCTCTCCAAAATGCGTCTCTTTTTAAAGAGGGAGTTTGAGCCCACTATTCTAGATTAGGAACAACTTTTCCACATAATGTAAATATAGACCATATAAAGCAATTAGTCATTAGTTATTATTCTCATTGTTCATTTTTAGCTGAAGGGTTT
>NW_007246201.1:1844-9779 GCF_000164805.1 Carlito syrichta | reverse complement strand
GTTGACTGACATGTTTGCCCACTAGTTAGCTAGGTTAACTAGTTGCCAGGCTGGTTTGCTAAACTAACTAGTCATCCGACTAGTTGACAATCAAAATAGCTGTCTTAACTAGTGACTGATTTGTTAACTGAGCTAATATATCAGCTGACAAGGTGGCCAATTAGACGGCTGATTGATTAGCTGACTCAACTAGTTGGCTGGCTAGTAGGCTGACCAGTTAGCTGACTTAACTGGTCAGCCTGTGAGTGATCCAATTGAGCTGAATTAACTAGATGGCCAGTGAGTGATCCGACTTGTCAACTGACTTAGCTAGTTGGCTGGTGAGTGAGCTGACTTGTCAGCTGAGTTAACTAGTCAGCCAGCGAGTAAGCCTACTGTTCAGCTGACTTAATTAGTCGGCCGGCATCTGAACTCACTGATCAGCTGAATTAAATCAGCTGGTGTGTGAGCCAACAGCTCAGAAGACTTAACTAGTCGACCAGCTATTGAGCCAACCAGTGAGCCAACTTAACTAGTCGGTTGGACAGTAAGTTGACAGGTGAGCTGCCTTAACTTGTCAACTGGCAGGCGAGCTGACCCGTGATCTGATTTAACTAGTCAGCTGGTGAGGCACCCAATTAGTTAGCTGAGTTGTCCTGCGAGTGAGCTGACAAGTTTGTTGACCTGTTGGCTGGTGAGCAAGCCAACTAGTCTGCTGACAGGTTGGCATGCAAGTGAGCTGACTAGTTAGCTGACCTAATGGAAAGCAAGCGAGCGCACTAGTTAGCTGACCAGGTAGCTGAGTTGCTAGCCGACTAGTTAGCTAAGTAACTTGCTGATTTGACAGCTGACTTGACTAGCTAGTGACTAGATAGCTGGCTATCTAGCTGACATAACTAGCTACCAAACAAGCTAACTAACTCTCTAGCTTGTGACTTAACTAGGTAGCTATCTGGCTTGAGGATAACTGACTTAACTATCTAGCTGACTAGCTAGCTGTCTAGCTAGCTGACTTAACTAACTATCTGACTAGCAACCTGACTAGCTAGCTGACTCAAATAGCTTACTGGATAGTTAGCTGACATTCTAGCAGACTTAGCAAACTAGCTGGCTAGCTAGATGACATATCTAGCTGACTAGCTTGTTGGCTGTCTAGCTGGCTAGCCAGCTGACTTAACTAGCGAGCTACCTTGTTGACTAGATGGCTAACCAGCTGGCTTAACTAGCTACCTACCTGGCAGGGTAGCTGGCTAGGCAGATGGCTAGTTAGCTAGAGGGCTACCACCTGGCTACCAAGCCAGGATAAAAAGCCAGATGTCTGTCTGGAGAGTGGGACAGCCAGCCGGCTTAACTAGCCAGCCAGCCTGCTGTTCAGCCAGCTTGCCAACCGGCTTAACTAGCTGGACACCTATCTGACCAGCCTAAAAGAAGCCAATTAAACATGCCAGCCACCTAGCTAGGCAGCTGGCTAACCAGCTGACTTAAATAGCTGACTTAACTAGATAGCCATCCTGCTAACCAGCTGCCTTAACTAGCTAGCCACCTAGATCGCCAGCTGGTTAGTGATCTCACTTAACTCGGTGACTTAATTAGCTAGGCATCTGGCAAACCAGCTGATTTAATTAGCTAGCTACCTACCTAGGCAGGTGCCTATCCAGCTGACTTAAATAGCTGACATAACCAGCTAGCCAGCTGGCTAGCAAGCTGATTTAATTAGCTTGCTACCTGGTTGGCTAGACTGCTAGCCACCTCTCTTAACTAGCTATCTACCCGACTGGCTAGCTAGCTAGGGAGTTGTCTAGCAAGGTGGCAAGCTGACCAGCTGACTAGCCAGCTGGCAATATTAGCCAGCCGTCTGACTGGACAGTGGGATAGAAAGCCAGCTTAACTAGCCAGACACCTTGCCGGGCAGCTGGCTAACCAGCTGGCTTAATTAGCTGGCCACCTACCTGACCAGCCACCTTACAAGCCATCTTAATTTGTCAGCCACCTAGCTAGCCAGCTGGCTAGCCAGCTGACTTAACTAGACAGCCATACGGCTAGCCAGTTGGCTTAACTAGCTAGCCGCCTAGCTAGTCAGCCAACTATCCAGCTCACTTAACTCGCTGACTTTACTAGCTCGGCAGTCAGTTAGCCAGCTGACTTAATTAGCTAGCTACCTACCTATCCATGTGGCTAGCCAGCTGACTTAACTTGCTGACTTAACCAGCTAGCCAGCTGGCTAGCCAGATGACTTAACTGGTGAGATACCTAGCTAGCGAGTTGGCTTGCCACTTGAATTAACTAGTTTACTTATCCAGCTAGACAGCTGGCTAGCCAGCTGATTCAACTATCTGACATAGCTAGTTAGCCAGCTGGCTAGCCAGCTGACTTAACTAGCTAGCTAAGGACATATACCACTTGCTTGCCTGATGAATTAACTAAATATGTTATTAATCAGCTAGCTAGTGAGCTGACTTAACTAGGTGACTTAACAAGTTAGCTAAGGACATATACCGCTTGCTTGCCTGATGAATTAACTACCTAAGTTCCTAGCTAATCAGCTGGCTAGTGAGCTGATGTAACTAGGTGACTTAACTATCTAGCCAGCTGGCTAGCCAGCAGACTTTCCCATCTAGCTACCTAGCCAGCCAGCTGTGAATCCAGATGAGTTAACTAGCTGACTTAAATAAATAACCATCTGAATTAACTAGCTTGGTACCTAGCCATCCAGCTGGCTAGCCAGTTGACTTAACTAGTTGACCTAACTATCTATCCAGCTGCCACAGCTGGCAGACTTAACTACTTAGCCAGCTGGCTACCCAGCTAACTTAACTAGCTCTCTACCTAGCTAGCTAGCAGGCTGGTGAGCAGACTTAAGTAACTGACTAATTAGCTAGTCAGTTGGCTAGCCAACTGTCTTAACAAGCTCGTTACCTAGCTAGCCAGCAGGCTAGCCAGCTGATTTAACTAGCTGAGTTAAATAGCTTGGTCTGCTTGCCAGACAGCTGAATTAACTAGCTTGCTATATAGCTAGACCGCTGGATGGCCAGGTGACTTAACTGGTGACTTAACTAGCTAGCCAGCTGACTAGCCAGATTATTTAAGTAACAAGCATCCTAGCTAGCCAGCTGGATATCCAGCTAACTTAACTAGATGGCTTTACTAGCTAGCCAGCAGACTAGACAGCTGACTTAACTATCTAGCTACCTAGCTAGACAACTGTCTAGCCAACTGATTTAACTAGGTGACTTAAGTAGCTTGCCCGCTGGCTAGCACGCTGACCTAACTGCCTAGCTACCTAGCTAGCCAGCTGAATAGACATCTGAGTTAACTAGCTAACTAATTATGTAGCCCGCTGTCTTGCCAGTGGACTTAACTACCTAGCTACCTACCTAACCAGCTGGCTAGTGAGTTGACTGAGCTAGGTTTCTTAACTAGCTGGTTAACTGGCTAGTGAACTGACTTAACTAGCTAGCTACCCAGAGAGGCAACTGGCTAGCCAGCTGACTTAGCTTGCTGAATTAACTAGCTAGCAAGCTGACTTCACTAGCTGACTAAACCAGCTAGCTATCTAGCTAGTCAGCAGGCTTAACTAGCTGACTTAACTAGCTAGCTACCTAGCTAGCTATCTAGCTAGCCAGCTGACTTAACTAGCTGACTTAACTAGCTAGCTAGCTGACATAACAAGCAGACATATAGCGAGCTTACTAGCTAGCCAGCTGACTTAACTTGCTGAAATAACTAGCTAGCCTGATGGATAGCCATCTGGCTTAACTAGCTTTTAGACTAACTAACAAGTTGGATAGCCAACTGACTTAATGAGCTGACTTAATTAGCTAGCCAGCTGGTTTCCAACTGACTTAAATACCTGACTTAACCAGTTAGTCAGCTGGCTAGCCAGTTGACTTGACTTCCTGGCTCTCTATCTAGCAAGCTGGCTAGACGACTGACTTATCTAGCTGACTTAAGCTAGCAAGTTGGCTTGCTAGCTCACTTAACTAGCTAGCTACCTACCTAGCCAGCAGGGTTGCCAGCTAACTTAACTAGCTGACTTGAGCAGCTAGACTGCTGGATTGCAAGATGACTTATCTAGCTAGATACCTACCTAACCAGCTGGCTAGAGAGATGAATAAACTAGCTGATTAAACAGCTAGTCAGTTGGCAAGCCAGCTTACTTAACTCGAAGACATCACTAGCTAGTTGACTTAACTAGCTAGCTACCTACCTTGCCATTTGCCTAACCAGCTCTCTTAACTAGCTGAATTAACCAGCTAACCAGCTGGCTAGCCAACTGCCTTAACTATCTCACTATCTAGCAAGCCAGCTGATGTAATATACTGAATTAACTAGCTAGCTACTAGCTAGACAGCTGACTTAAATAGTTAGCTAACTAGCTCACTGCCTCGCTAGCCAGCTGACTTAAAAAGTTAGGTAACTAGCTAGTTACCTAGCTAACAAGCTCACTTAAATGGTTAATTGCCTAGCTAACTAGCTGACTTAAGATGCTAGCTAACTAATTAGCTTACACGTTATCTAACGTGCTATCTAGCTGACTTAGTCATCTGACTTAACTCATCAGCTAATGAGATTCCTAGGTGGCTCAAGCAGCTGACTTAACTCGTAAGCTAACTAGCTAGCTATCTGAATCATCTAGCTGACTTAACTCGTTAGCTAACTAGCTAGCTAGCCTACTCAGCCAGCTTACTCAACTCCTTTGCTAACTAGCTAGCAAGTTGACCCAACCAGAGGACTTAACCAGTTAGTTAACTAGTTAATTACCTAACTCAACCTGCTGACATAATACATTAGCTGACTAGCTAGCTAGCTGTCTTAACCAGCTGACTTAATTAGAAAGCTGATTTAACTAGCTGAATTAGGTAGCTGATTTAACTACTTAGTTAGCTGACTTAACTGGCTGACTTAACTACTGAGCTAGTTGACTTAACAACCTGAAATAATTAGCTAACATTTTAATTAGCTGAATAACTGGCCGATTTAACTAATTAGGTAATTAGTTAGTTTACAGACTTAAGTACTGACTTAAATAGTTAGCTAACTACTGAGCTTGGTGACTTAGCTAGCTGTTTAGTTAGCAGCATTAGCTAGCTGACCTAACTAATTGGCTGATGAGATAGCTAGCTGACTTAACGAGTTGATTAATGAGTTAGCTACCTCTTTCAACTGGTTGGTAAACGAGTTTTCTAGAAGAATTAACTAGTTGTTTAACGAGTTTGCTAGGTGACTTAACTTGTTGGCTTATGAGTTGGCCCACTAGTCAACTCCGTCAATCAGTTGGATGGCTGGTGTGCTGAACTAACTAGTCAGCCAGTTAGTAGGTCAACTAGTTAGCTGGCCTTGTCTGTGACTACTCAGCTGACCTAACATGTCAACTGACAAGTTAGCCAACTAGTAGGCCGATTGGTTAGCTGGATTTACTAGTTGGCCTGGCTAGGGTGATGACTGGTTAGATGACTTAACTAGTCATACGGCGAGTGAGCCGAGAGGTAAGCTGACTCCTAATTGTCTGGCGAGTGAGCTGATAGCTCAGCTGACTTAACTAGTCGGCCGGTGAGTGAGCTGGCTGATCAACTGACTTAACTAGTCAGCCGGAGAGTGAGCTGACTTGTCAACTGACTTTAGTTGGCTGGCGAGTGAGCTGACTGGTCAGAAGACTTAACTAGTAGGCCAGCGAGTGAGCCAACCTGTGAGCCAACTTAACTAGTCAGCTGGTGAGTGATGGGACGGGTGAGCTGCCTTAACTAGTCAGGTGGTGAACAAGCCGACTGGTGAGCTGAGTTAACAAATTGGATGGCGAGTAAGCTGACTAGCTATCTAACCTCTTGGCCTGTGAGTGAGCCAACAAGTTAGTTGACCTGTTGACTGGCGAGTGAGCTGACTAGTTTGCTGACTGGTTGGCAGGCGAGGGAGCCGACTAGTAAGCTGGTCTGATGGAAAGCAAGCAAGCCCCCTAGTTAGATGACCAGCTAGCTGAGTTGATAGCCGAACAGTAAGTGAAATAACTAGCTGATTTGCCAGTGGACTTAACTAGCTAGTTGACTAGCTAGCTGGCTATCTAGCTGACATAACTAGACAGCAAACAAGCTATCTAGCTGTCTAGCTAGCTGACTTAACTGGCTAGCTGACTTACCTTTCTAGTTGACCAGCTAGCTAGCTGACTAGCAAGCATATAGCTAGCTGACTTAACTAGATAGCTGAATAGTTATCGGAATTGCTAGCTAGCTTAATTAGCTAGCTGGATAGCTAGCTGACTTTACTAGTTGACTAACAAGTTGGCTGGATAGCTGGCTAGCCAGCTGACTTAAGTAGCTAACTACATGTTTGGCTAGACTGCTAGCCATTGGACTTAACTAGCTAGCCAGCTAGTGGGCTGGCCAACTGGCTAGTCAGACAGCTTAATTAGGGAGCCCGTCAACTGGACAGTCGGATAGTCAGCTGGATTAACTAGCCAGCCATCCTGCTAGTCAGTTGGCTAGCCAGTCGTCTTAACTAGCTGGCCAACTACCTAACAAGCATGCCAACCTGCTGGCTTAACTTGCCAGACACCTAGCTTGACAACTGACTAATTGACTGACTTAACTAGATAGGAATACAGCTAGCCTGCTGGCTTAACTAGCTAGCCACCTAGCTAGTCATCCATCTAGCCAGCTCACTTAACTCGCTGACTTAAGAAGGTGGTCATGTGGCTAGCCAGTTGACTTAATAAACTAGCTACCTAACTAACCTTGTGGCTAGCCAACTGACTTAACCAGCTTACTTAACCAGGTAGCCAGCTGGATAGTCAGCTGACTAAACTAGCGAGTGACCTAGGTAGCCTGTTGGTTAGCCATTTGAATTAATTACCTGGTTAACCAGCTAGCCAGCGGGTTACAAGCAGACTCAACTAGCTGACTTAACTAATTAGCCAGCTGTCTTGCCAGCAGACATAATTAGCTGACAACACTAGCTAGCCTGGTGGCTAGCCAGCTGACTTAACTAGCTAGCTGCCTAACTAGGCAGCTGGGACCCAGCTGAATTAACTAGCTGACTTAATTAGCTAGCAAGCTGGCTGGACAGCTGACATAACTAGCTAGCCACCTAGCTAGCCAAGTGTCTAGCCACCTGACTTAACCAGGTTACTTAACTATCTAGCCAGCTGGCTATTTAGGTGGTTAGCTGACTTAGTGATCTAGCTGATTAGCTAGGTGAACTAGCTGATTTAACTAGCTAGCCGGCTAGTAAGCTGACTAGCTAGCTTACTAAATAGCCACCTCCTGACTAGCTAGCCACCTACCTAACCAGCCTGCTAATGAGCTGTCTTAACTTGCCAGCCACCTAGCTAGCCAGCTGGCTAACCAGCTGACTTAACTAGATGACATAACTAGAGAGCCATCCGGCTAGCCAGCTGGCTTAAGTAGATATCCACCTAGCTAGCCATCTGGCTAGCCAGCTAACTTAACGCAATGACTAAACTAGCTATCTAACGTGCTAACCAGTTGGCTAGCCACTCGAAATAACTAGCTGAATTAACCTGCTGCCAGCGGACTAGCCAGCTAACTTAACTAGCTGACCTAAATAGTTAACCAGCTGACTATCCAGCTGACTTAACTAGGTGAGATAACTAGCTAGACAGGTGTCTAGCCAGTTGACTTAACTAGCTAGATACATAAGTATCCCACTGGCTTGCCAGTTGACTTAACTACCTAGCTTCCTAGCTAACCAGCTGGCTATTGAGCTGAGTTAACTAGGTGACTGAACTAGCTAGCCAGCTGGCAAGCCAGCTGACTTAACTAGCTAACTACCCAACCTAGGCAGGTGGCTAGCCAACTGACTTAACTAGCTGACTTAACTAGCTAGCAAGCTGATTTAACTAGCTGACTTAGGTAACTAGCTACCTGGCAAACCAGCTGATTTTACTAGCTGAAATAACTTGCTAGCACCCTAGCTTGCCATCTAGCAAGCAAACCGACTGAACTA
>NW_007246201.1:0-1207 GCF_000164805.1 Carlito syrichta | reverse complement strand
TGGCTATCCACCTGAATTAACTAGGTGATATACTTGCTAGCAAGCTGTCTAGCGAGCTGATATAACCGGCAAGACACCTACATAGCCAGCTGACTAGTCAGCTGTCTTAACTTGGTCACTTAACTATCTAGCCACCTGACTAGACAGCTGACATAACTAGGTGAATTAACTAGATAGCCAGCTGGTTGGCCAGCTGAATATTGACCTAGCTACAAGCAAGCCAGCAGGCTAGTCAGCTGACTTAAATAGCTACTTAACGAAGTAGCCAGCTGGCTAGTCAGGAGACTTAACTATCTAGCTACCTAGCTAGACAGGTGAATAGCCAGCTGACTTATCTAGCTGACATAACTAGACACCTAAGCTAACCAGCTGACTTAACTAGCTACATACGTACATAGCCTGCTGGCATGCCAGCTGACTTAATCACCTAACTACCTAGCTAGCATGCTATCCAGCATGCTGAATTAACAAGGTGACAACTAGTTAGCTAGCTGGCTAGTCATCTGACTTAACTAGTTAACTATCCTGCTAGGCAGCTGGCTAGCCAGCTGACTTAAATCGCTGACTTAACTAGCTAGCAAGCTGACTTAACTAGCTTACTTAACTAGCTAGCTATTTAGCTAGCCAGCTCACTTAAAGAGCTGTTTTTACTAGGTAGCTACTTAGCTAGCTCTCAGTAGCTAGCTGACTTATCTAGCTGACTTTATCTATCTAGCTAACATATCTAGCTGACTTAATTAGCTGGCTTCCTAGCTAGCCAGAGGACTTTACTAGATGAAATAACTAGCGAGCCAGCAGGTTACTCATCTGATGTAAGTAGCTTTTTAACCAGCTAGCCAGCTGGCTAGACAACTGACTTAACGAGCTGACTTAACTAAATAGCCAGCAGACTAAAGTAACTGACATAACTACCTGTCCAGCTGGCCAGCCAGCTGAATTAATTGCCTAGCTACATATGTTGCCAGCAGCCTAGCTAGCTGATTTAACTAGTTGACTTAATGAAGTAGCCAACTGGCTAGCCAGCAGAATTAACTAGCTAGCTACCTTGCTGGGCAGCTGGATATTCAGCTGACTTAACTAGCTGGCATAACTAGATAGTTTGATGGCTATCCAGCTGACTTAACTAGCTACCTACCTACATAATCCGCTGGCTTGCTAGTTGAATTAACTACCTACATACCTAGCTAACCTGCTGGCCAGTGAACTG
>NW_007246200.1:2348-13767 GCF_000164805.1 Carlito syrichta | reverse complement strand
TAACAAGCTGACTTAACCAGCTAACCAGCTGGCTAGATTGCAGACTCAACTAGCTGACTTAACTAATTAGCCATCTCTCTAGCAAGATGACTTAATTACTTGACATCACTAGATAGCCAGGTGGCTAGCCAGCTGAATTAACTAGCTAACTACCTAGCTAACCAGTTGGCTAACCACTTGAACTAACTAGCTGACTTAACCAGGTAGTCAGCTGGCTAGCCAGCTGACTCAACCAGCTGACTTGACTAGTTAGCCATCTGGCTAGCCAGCTGACTTAACTTGCTGGAATCACTAGCTAACTAGGTTGCTAGCCAGCTGACTTAACTAGCTAGCTACCTATGTATCCCTCTGGGTTTCTGCTGACTAGATTACCTAGATACCCAGCTAAGCAGCTGGCTAGCGAGTTGACTTAACGAGGTGACTTAGCTAACTATCCAACTAGCTAGCCAGCTGACTTAACTAGATAGCTATCCATCTAGGCATCTGGCTAGCCAGCTAACTTATCTAGTCAGGCAGTTGAATTAACTATCTGACATGATTAGCTAGCTACGTAGCTAGCCAGCTGACTTTACTAGCTGAAATAACTTGCTAGCTACCTAGCTATCTATCTAGTTGGTCAACTTAATGAGCTGACTTAAGTAGCTAGCTAGTTGACATAACAAGTTGACTTAAGTAGCTAACTACCTAGCTAGCCAGCTGATTTACTAACTAGCTGAAATAACAAGCTAGCCAGCTGGCTTGCCATCTGACTTCACTAGTTTTTTATCTAGCTAGAGAGCTGGATTTCCAACTGACTTAACGAGGTGACTTAACTAGTTGATTAACAAGATAGGCAGCTATCCAGACAGGTGACTAAACTAGCTGACTTGACTAGTTATCCAGCTGTCTACCAGCTGACTTAACTAGCTCTCTACCTCTCTAGCCACCTGAATAGCCAGCTGACTTAATAGTTGACTTAATTAGGTAGCCAGCTGGCTAGCCAATTGATTTAACTAGGTTACTAGCTAGATAGACCACTGGCTAGCTAGCTAACTTAGCTGGCTGCCTTAACATGCTGGCTTGCTTTCTAGCCAGTTGAATTAATAGCTCGCCAGTTGGTTATCCAGCTGAATTAACTAGGTGACTTATCTAGCTAGCCAACTGTTAGCCAGCTGTTAGCCAGCTGACTTAAATAGCAAGTTACTTAGCTAGCCAGCAGGCTAGTCAGCTGACTTAACTAGGTGATTTAACTATCTAGCCAACTGGCTACACAGCTGACATAACTAGCTAGCTACCTAGCTAGCAAGCTGGCTAGCCAGCTGGCTTATCTATCTAAATTAGCTAGCTAGCCAGCTGACTAGCCAGCTGAATTATTTGCCTAGCTACCAAGCTAGCCAGCAGTCTAGCCAGTTGACTTAACTAGATGACTTAACAAAGTACCCAGCTGGCTAGCCAGCAGACTTAACTAGCTAGCTACTGAGATAGACAGCTGGATAGCCAGCTGACCTAATTAGCTGACATAACTAGACACCTGATGGCTAGCCAGCTGATTTAACTAGTTACCTACCTACCTTCAAAGCCTGCTGGATTGACAGCTGATTTAACTACCTGACTATCTAGCTAACTGAATGGACAGAAATCGGACTTAACTAGGTGACTTAACTAGCTAGCCAGCTGGTTAGCCAGCTGATTTAACTAGTTAGCTAGCTTGCTAGTCACCAGGCTACCCTGCTGAGTTAACAAAGTGACTTAACTAGCAAGCCAGCTGACTTAACCAACTGGCTTATCTAGCTAGCTACCTTGCTAGCCAGCTGTCTTAACTAGTGGATTTAACTAGCTAGCTAACTGACATATCTAGATGACCTGACTAGCTAGCTTCCTACCTAGCCAGCTGACGAAACTAGCTGAAATAACTAGCAAGCCAACTCACTACCCATCTGATGCAACTAGCTTTTTAGCCAGCTAGCTACACAACTGACTTAACGAGCTGACTTAACTATCCGACCAGCTGGCTAGCCAGCTGACTAAGCTAGGTGACTTAACTAGGTGGCCATATGGCTAATCAGTTGACTTAATTGCCTAGCTAGCCAGCTGCCTAGCCAACTAATTTAACTAGCTGACTTAATGAAGCAGCCAACAGGATATCCAGCAGACTTATCTAGCTAGCTACCTGGCTAGACAGCTGGATAGCCAGTCTACTTAACTAGCTGACATAACTGAACAGCCTGATTGCTAAGCAGCTGAATTAACTAACTACCTACATAACCCACTGGCTTGCCATCTGACTTAACTACCTACCTTTCTTGCTAACCTGCTGGCCAGCAAACTGACTTAACTATGTTACTTAACTAGCCTGCCAGCTGGCTAGCCAGCTGCCTTAACTAGCTAGCAATCCTGCTTGGCAGCTGGCTAACCAGCTTTCTAAACTAACTGACTTAACTAGCTAGTCAGCCAACTTAACTAGCTGACTTAACTAGCTAGCAACCTAGATAGCTAGCTGACTGAACTAGCTGACTTTACTAGCTAGTTACCTAGCTAACCAGCTGACATAGTTCGCTATCAGTTAGATACATAGCTAGTCAGCTGACTTAAAGATCTAGTTAACTAGCTACTTACCTAGATAACAAGCTGACTTAAGTAGTTATCTGCATAGCTAGCTAGCTGACTTAACCAGCTATCTAACTAGTTAGCTTACTCGTTATCTAACATGTTAGCTAGCTAACATAATCATCTGACTTAACTCAGTATCTAACGAGCTAGGTAGCTGACTCTACCAACTGACTTAACTCGTAAGCTAACTAGATAGCTATATGTCTCATCCAGCTGACAGAACTCATTACCTAACTAGCTAGCTAGCCTACTCAACCAGCTGACTCAACCCGTTTGCTAACTAGCTAGCTAGCTGACTCAAACAGCTGATTTAACCATTAGTTAACTAGCTAACTATCTGACTCAACCTGCTGATGTAACCCATTAGCTAACTAGCAAGCTAGCTGTCTGAACCAGCTGACTAAGTAAGAAAGCTGACTTAACTAGCTTACTTAGCTAGCTGACTTAACTACTTAGCTTGCTGAATTAACTGGTTGACTTAACTAGTTAGCTAGCTGGCTAACTACCTGAATTAAAAATTTAGCTAACTATTTAACTAGCTGAATAACTAGCTGACTTAACTAATTAGCTAACCAGTTAGGTGGCAGACTTAAATAGCTGACTTAAATAGTTAACTAATTAGTGAGCTAGCTGACTTAGCCAGCTGACTTAGTTTGCTCACTGTTTAGCTAGCAGACTTAGTTAGCTGACTTAACTAGTTGGCTAACGACATAGCTAGCTGAATCAAACAGCTGATTTAACCCATTAGTTAACTAACTAACTACCTGACTCAACCTGCTGACTTAACTCAATATCTAATTAGCTTGTGCTGTCTTTACCATCTGACTTAATTAGAAAACTGACTTAACTAACTGACTTAGCTAGTTGACTTAACTACTTAGCTAGCTGACTTAACTGGCTGACTAAACTAGTTATCTAGCTAACTTAACTACCAGAATTAGTTAGCAAACTATATAACTAGCTGAATAACTAGCTGACTTAAGTAATTAGCTAACTAGTTAGGTAACAGACATAGCACCTGACTTAAATACTTAGCTAAATAGTGAGCTAGCTGACTTAGCTAGCTGACTTTACCAGCTAGCTGGTTAGCTAGCTGAGTTAGCTAGCTGACATAATTACTTGGCTAACGAGATAGCTAGCTGACTTAATGAGTTGGTTAATGAGTTAGCTAACTGTTTTAACTAGTTGGTAAACGAGTTAATTAGCTGACTTAACTAGTTGGTTAAGGAGTTAGGTGACTTACTTGTTGACTGACGAATTGGATAACTAGTTAGCTAGTTTAAAACATTGGATGACTACTCGGTCGACTTGTTAACTGGCTTAACAAGTTGGTCAAATAGTCGGCCGAATAGTTGGTTTTTTTTGACTAGTTGACTGATGAGTTGTTTCACTATTTGGCTTGGTAAACTACTTGGCTTGCTGGTGTACTGACATAACTAGTCGGCAGAATAGTTGAGCTAAATTGTCAGCTGACAAGTTGGCTGACAGGTCATCCAATTGGTTAGCTGACTTAACAAGTTGGCCGGATAGTATGAAGACCGGTTAGCTGACTTAACTTGTCAGCCATTCAGTGAGCCGACAAGTGAGCTGACTTAACTAGTCTGCCGGTGAGTGAGCAGACTGGTCAGCTTACTTAACTATTTGGCCGGCAAGTGAATCGATGGGTCAGCTGACTTAACTAGTCAGCCAGTGAGTGATCAGACTGGTCAGCTGACTTACCTGTCAACCAAGAGTGAGCTGACTGGTCAGCTGACTTTACTGGGCTTGCGAGTGATAGACAGGCCAGAAGACTTAACTAGTTGACTGGCGAGTGAGCTTACCTGTGAGCCAAATTATCTAGTCGGCTTGCAAGTGAGTTGATGGGTGACTTTCTTTAACTAGTAGACTGGAGAGTGAGCTGAATGGTGAGCTGACTTAACTACTCAGCTGGCGAAGCAGGCGACTAGTTAGCTAACCTGTTGGCCTGCAAGCGAACTGACAAGTTAGTTGTCCATTTGGCTGGTGAACGAACTGACTAGTTTGCTGACCAGTTGACAGGCAAGCATTCCAACTAGTTAGATGACCTCATGGAAAGCGTGCAAGCCCACTAGTTAGCTGACCAGCTGGCTGAGTTGTTGGCTGACTAGTTAGCTGAGTAACTAGCTAATTTGCTAGCTGACTTAACTTGCTAGCTGGTTAGATAGCTGACTTAACTCACTGACTACCTAGTTGGCTGGCTAGTTGGCTAGACAGTTGACTTAACTAGCTTGTTGCCTGGTTGACTAGGCAGCAAGCCAGCTGGCTTCTTTAGCTAGCTACATGGCTAGCTAGCTGGTTAGGCAGCTGGCTAGCTAGCTTGTGGGGTGGCCAGCTGGCTAGACAGCTGGCTTAAATAGTCACCTGGTCGGCTGCACAGTTGGATAGCCAGCCAGCTTTACTAGTCAGCCACACTGCTGGTCAGCCAGCTAACCAGCTGGCTCAAATAGCTGGCCACCTACATGACCAGCCTGCTAACTAGCCAGCATTTATTGCCAGGCACCTGACTAGCCAGGCGGCTAACAAGCTGACTTAACCGGCTGCCTTAACTATATAGCCATCTGGCTAGCCAGTATGATTAACCAGCTATCCACTAAGATAGCCAGCTGGCTAGTCAGCTCACCTAACTCGGTGACATAACTTGCTATCCAGCTTGCTAGCCAGCTGAGTTTACTAGCTAGCTACCTAGCTAACCAGTTGGCTAACCACTTGAACTAACTAGCTGACTTAACCAGCTAGCCAGCTGGCTAGCCAGCTCAGTAAAGTAGCTGATTTAACTAGTTAGCCAGCTGGCTAGCCAGGTGACTTAACTAGCTGACATCACTAGAAAGACAAGTGGCTAGCCAATTGATTTAACTAGCTAGATACCTACATATGCTGCTGGATTGCAAGCTGACTTGACTACCTAGCTTCCTAGCTAAACAACTGGCTAGCAAGCTGACTTAACTAGGTGACAACTAGCTAGCCAGTTGTCTAGCCAGCTGACTTAATTCGCTAGCTACCCAGATAGGCACGTGGCTAGCCTGTTGACATAACCAGCTGGCTTAACTAGCTAGCCAGCTGATGTAACAAGCTGACTTAGCTAGCTAGCTACCTAGCAAACAAGCTGACTTTACAAGCTGAAATAACTAGCTAGCTCCCTTTCTAGCTATTAGCTAGCTAGCCAACTTGACTAGCTGAATTAACTAGCTAGATATCTGACATAATTAGCTGACTTAACTAGCTGGCTACCTAGATAGCCAGTTGACTTTACCAGATGAAATAACTAGCCAGACAGCTGTCTAGCCATCTGAATTAACTAGCTTTCTTACTAGCTAGCGAGCTGTCTAGCCAACTGATTTAATGTGGTGACTTAACTAGCTAGTCAACTGGTTAGCCTGCTGACTTAACTAGATTAATGAGCTAGGAAGCTGGGCAGACAGATGAATTAACTAGCTGACATAATTAGTTATCCAGCTGGCTAGTCAGCTATTTAGCTAGCTCTCTACCTCTCTAGGCACCTGGCTAGCCAACTGACTTAACTAGTTGACTTAGTTATCTAGCCAGTTGGTTAGCCAACTGACTTAACTAGGTCACTAACTAGCTAGTCAGCTGGCTCAGTCAATTGAATTAACTTGCTTGCTCCACAGCTAGCCAACTGGCTATCCAGCTGAATTAACTAGGTGACTTATCTTGCTAGCAACCTGTCAAGTGAGCTGACTTAACTGGCAAACTCCCTAGCTGGCCAGCTGGCTAGTCAGCTGACTTAACTTGGTCACTTAACTAGCCAGCTGGCTAGACAGCTGACATAACTAGCTAGCTACCTAGCTAGCATACTGGCTTGTCAGCTGACTTAACTAGCTGAATTAACTAGTTAGCCAGTTGGCTAACCAGCTGAATTAATTGACTAGCTACCTAGCTAGCCAGCAGTCTAACAAGTTGACTTAACTAGCTGATTAATGAAGTAGCCAGCTGGTAATACAGCAGACTTAACTAGGTAGCTACCTAGCTAGACAGGTGAATAGCCAACTGACATATCTAACTGACATAACTAGACACCTGATGGCTAGCCAGCTGACTTAACTAGCTACCTACATACATAGCCCGATGGCTTGCCGGCTGACTTTACCTAAAAAGCTAGCTAACCTGCAGGCCAGGGAGGTGACAACTAGGTGACTTAATTAGCTAGCTATCTGGATAACCAGCTGACTTAACTAGCTAGCTATCCTGCTAGGCACCTGGCTAGCCTGCTGACTTCACTTGATGACTTAACTAGCTAGCAAACTGACTTAACTAGCTGACTTAACTAGCTAGCTACCTAGCTAGCCAGCTGACATAACTAGCTGATTCAACTAGATAGCTTCCTAGCTAGCTATCATATAGCTAGCTGAAATAACTAGCTGACATATAAAACTAGCTAGCTGACATATTTGACTGACTTAACTACCTAGCTTCCTAGCTATCCAGTGGACTTAACCAGCTGAAATAACTAGTGAGCCAGCTGGCTACCCATCTGACGTAACTAGCTTTTTAACCAGCTAGCCAGCTGTCTAGACAACTGACTTAATGAGCTGACTTAAAAAGGTAGTCAGCTGGTTAGCCAGCTGACTAAACTAGCTGACTTAACCAGCTGTCCAGCTGACTAGCCAGCTAACTTAATTGCCTAGCTACTTAGGTAACAAGCAGCCTAGTCAGTTGATTTAACTAGCTGACTTAATGAAGTAGACAGCTGGCTAGCCAACAGACATAACTAGCTAGTTACCTGGCTAGGCAGCTGAAAGCCAGCTGCCTTAACTAGCTGACATAACTAGATATTCTGATGGCTAACCAGCTGACTTAACTAGCTACCTACCTACATAATCCGCTGGCTTGCCAGCTGAAATAACTACCTACCTACTTAGCTAACATTCTGGCCAGCATGCTGACTTAACTAGGCTACTAAATTAACTAGCCAGCTGGGTTGCCAGCTGCCTTAACTAGCTAGCTACCTGGCTAGGCAGCTGGCTAGCCAGATGACTTAACTAACTGACTTAACTAGCTAGCCAGCTGACATATCTAGCTGGCTTGACTAGCTAGCTACCTAGCTAGCCAGCTGACTTAAATAGATGAATTTACCAGCTGTCTTAACTAGTTAGCCAGCTAGCTGGCCACCTCACTTAACTAGCTAGCAACCTAGCTAGCCAACTGGGAAGCCAATTGAATTAACTACCTGAATTAATTAATTAATTAATTAGCTGGCTATCCTGCTTATTAGCCAGCTGACCTAACTAGCTTGCTGCCTAGCTATCCAGCTGGCTAACCAGCAGACTCAAGTAGATAACTTAACTAGTGAGCCAGCTGGCTAGCCAGCTGACTTCACTAGCTCTCTACCTAGCTAGCTAGCTGGCTAGCCAACTGAATTAACTAGCTGACTTATTTAGCTAACCAGCTGGCTAGCCAACTGAGTTAACTATCTCGCTATCTAGCTAGTCAGCTGGATGCCCACCTGACTTAACTAGCTGACTTACATAGCTGGCCTTATTGCTAGTCAGCTGAATTAATTAGCTTGCTATATAGCTAGCCAGCTGGCTAGCCAGCTGAATTAAATAGGTGACTTAACTATTTAACCAGCAGACTAGACAGCTGACTTTACTATCTAGCTGCCTAGTTAGCCAGCTGCCAAGTCAACTGACTTGACTAGGTGACATAACTAGCAAGTCAGCTGGCTAGCAGGCTGACATAACTGCGAGACTACCTAGTTAGACAGCTGGATAACCAGCTGACTTAATTAGATAGCTACCTACGTAACCTACTGGTTTGCCAGCTGACTTATCTACCTAGCTAACTAGCTAACCAGCTGGTTAGTGAGCTGACTTAACTAGGCTGTTTAACTAGTTGGGTAACTGGCTAGCCAGCTGACTTAACTTGCTAGCCACCCAGCTAGGCAGCTGGCTAGCCAGCTGACTTGCTGACTTAACAAGCTAGCAAACTGACTTAACTAGCTGATTTAACCAGCTATCTACCTAACTAGCCAGATAGCATAGGTAGCTGACTTAACTAGATAGCTACCTCGTTAGCTATCTAGCTAGCCAGCTGACTTAACTAGCTGACTTAACTAGCTAGCTAGCTGACATGACTAGCTGACTTATGTAGCTAACATTTTTGCTAGCCAGCTGACTTAACTAGATGAAATAAATAGCTAGCCAGATGGCTAGCCATCTGACTTAACTAACTTTTTAAGTAGCTAACCAGGTGGATAGCCTACTGACTTAATGAGCTGACTTAATGAGCTAGCCAGCTGGTTGCCAGGTGACTAACTAACTGATTTAACCAGCAAGTCAGCTGGCTAGCAGCAGACTTAAATAGCTGGCTGCCAATCTAGACACCTGGCTAGCCAGCTGATTTACCTAGTTGAATTTAGGGAGCAAGCTGGCTAGCCAGCTCTCTTAACTAGCTAGCTACCTACCTAACCAGGTGGCAAGTGTCCTGACTTAACCAGCTGTCTGGAACAGCTAGCCTGCTGGCTATAAAGATGACTTATATAACTAGCTACCTACCTAGCCAGCTGGCCAAACAGCTGACTAAACTAGCTGACTTAATCAGCTACCCAGTTGGCTAGCCAGCTGACTTAACTCACTGACATCACTAGCCAGGTAGCTCTCTAAATGAATTAACTAGCTAGATACCTACATTGCCAGTTGACTTGCTAGCTCTCTTAACTAGCCTAATTAACCAGCTAGCCAGCTGGCTAACCAACTGACTGAACTGACTTGCTACCTAACTAGCCAGCTGGCTAGCAAGCTGACTTAACTATCTAACTACCTAGCTAGCCAACTGACATATTGTTAGCTAACTAGCAAGCTACATAGCTAGCCAGTTGACTTAAGAAGTTAGCTAACTACCTAGCTACCAAACTATCAAGCTGTCTTAAATAGTTAGCTGACTAGCTAGCTAGCTGACTTAACCAGATGGCTATGTAGTTAGGTTACTTGTTATCTAACATGCTAGCTAGCTGACTTAATCATCTGAATAAACTCGTTAGCTAATGGGCTAGCTAGCTGACTCAACGAGCTGACATAATTCGTTAGCTAACTAGCTAGCTAGCTGACTCAACCAGCTGACTTAACTGGTTAGCTAACTAGCTAGCTAGCCTACTCAACCGGCTGACACAACTCGTTTGCTAACTATCTAGCCTGCTGATTCAACCAGCTGAGTTAACCCATTAGTTAACTAGTTAACTACCTGACTCAACCTACTTACTTAACCTGTTAGCTAACTACCTAGCTAGTTGTCTTAACCAGCTGACTGAATTAGAAAGCTGACTTAACTAGTTGACTTAGCTAGCTGACAACTTCTTAGCTACCTGACTTAACTGGCTGACTTAAATTGTTAGCTAGCTGACTTAACTATCTGAATTAAATAGTTATCTAACTATTAAGCTAGCTGAATAACTAGCTGATTTAACTAGTTACCTAACTAGTTAGGTAGCAGACTTAAGTAGCTGACTTAAATAGTTAACTAACTAGTGAGTTATCTGTCTTAGCTAGCTGTCTTAGCTAGATAGCTAGTTAATGAGCTGACTTAGCCAGCTGACTTAACAAGTTGGCTAACAAGATAGCTAGCTGACTTAACGAGTTAGGTAACTGTTATAACTATTTGGTAAATGAGTGAACTAGCTGTCTTAATTAGTTGGTTAATGACTTAGCTAGGTGACTTAACTTGGCTGACAATTCGGCCGACTACTTATCTAGTGTAACTCATTGACTGACTACTGGCCCGACTTGTTAGCTGGCTTAACAAGTCAGCTGATGAGTCGGCTGACTAGTTAGCTGGGTTAACTAGTTGACTGATGAGTTGGCCCACAAGTTATCTCGGTTAACTAGTTGGCTGGCTAGTTTGCTGACCTAACTAGCTGGTAAAAATCTATCTAACTCTAGCTTGCTGACATAACTAGCTAGCTATCTGGCTACTGTCTAACTGACTTAACTATCTAGCTTACTAGCTTGCTGGCTAGCTAGCTGACTTAACTAGCTAGTGGACCAGCAAGCTGACTAGCTTGCTGACTTCACTAGCTTGCTGAATAGTTAGCTGAGTTGCTAGCTGACTTAACTAGCTAGCTGGCTAGCTAACTGACTTAATTAGTTGACTATCTACTTGGTTGGATAGCTGGCTAGCCAGTTGACTTAATGAGCTAGTTACCTGGTTGACTACATGGCTAGTCAGCGTGATTAAATAGCTAGCTACCTGACTGGCTTGCTGGCTAGGCAGCTGACTACCTAGCTAGTGGTCTGACAAGGTGACTAGCCAGCCATCTTAAATAACCATCCAGCTGGCTGGACAGTCGGATAGTCTGCTGACTTAACTAGCCAGCCACCCTTCTTGACAGCTGGCTAGCAAGTTGGCTTAACTAGTGGGCCACCTACTTGACCAGGCTGCTAATCAACCAGCTTAACTTGCTAGCCAAATAGCTAGCCTGCCGGCTAACAAGCTGACTTATCTAGCTGACTCAGCTTGATAGCCAACTGCCTAACCAGCTGGCTTAACAGGCTAGCCACCTAGCTAACCAGCCGGCTATCCGGCTCACTTAACTTGCTGAATTAACTAGCTAGCTGGGTGGCTAGCAAGCTGACTTAATTGCCTAGCTACCTACCTAGCCAGGTGGCTAGCCAGCTGACTTAATGACCTGACTTAAAATAGCCAGCTGGCTAGCCAGCTGATATAACTAGCAAGCTACCTAGCTAGCCAGTTGACTAGCCACTTGAATTAAATACCTGTCTTGACCAGCTAGCCAGCTGATTCAACTAGCTGACATAAATAGATCGTCAGCTGTCTAGCCAGCTGAATTAACTAGCAGATA
>NW_007246200.1:0-2245 GCF_000164805.1 Carlito syrichta | reverse complement strand
CTTAAATAGCTAGATACCTATATATCCTGCTGGCTTTCCAGCTGACTTAACTACCTACCTATTTAGCTAAGCAGCTGGTTAGCGAGCTGACTTAACTTGGTGACTTAACTAGCTACCCTGCTGGCTAGCCAACTGACTTAACAAGATAGCTACACATCAAGGCAGCTGCCTAGTCAGCTGACTAAACTAGCTGACTTAACTAACTAGCTACCCAGCTAGCCAGCAGACTTTAGTAGCCGAAATAAGCAGCTGGATACCTATCTAGCTATATAGCTAGGTAGCCAACTTAAATAGCTGACTTAGCTAGCTGACATAGCTAGCTGACTTAACTAGCTATCTACCTAGCTAGTAAACGGACTTAACTAGCTGAAATAACTAGCTAGTCAGCTATCTAGTCATCTAACTTAACTAGCTTTTAAATAGCTAGCATGCTGGCTAGCCAACTGACTTAAAGAGGTGACTTAAATAGCTAGCCAGTTGTTAATGAGGTAGGTTGCTGGCCAGTCAGGTGACTAAACTAGCTGACTTAACCAGATATCCAGACGGCTATCCAGCTGACTTAACTAGCTCTCTACCTCTCTAGCAACCTGGATAGCCAGCTGATTTAACTAGCTGACATAATAAGCTAGCCAGCTGGCTAGCCAACTGACTTGACTAAGTCACCAAATAGCCACCCAGCTTGCTAGCCAGCTGACTTAACTAGCTGTCTTAACTCACTGGCCTGCTTTCTAGCCAGGTGAATTAACTAGCTTGCTACATAGCTAGCTAGCTGCCTATCCAGTTGAATTAACTAGGTGACTTATGTAGCTAGCCAGCTGTCTAACCAGCTAATTTAACTATCAAGCTCCCTAGCTAGCCACTGCCTTCTCAGCTGACTTAACTAGGTGAATTAACTAGCTAAACAGCTGACATAACTAGGTAGCTACCTAGCTACCAAGCTTCCTAGCCAGCTGTCTAAATTAGCTGACTTAACTAGCTAGCTAGCTGGCTAGCCAGCTGTCCTAGTTGCCTAGCTACCTAGCCAGTCAGCTGACCTAACTGGCTGAAATAACTAGTGAACCAGCTGGCTGCCCATCTGACTTAACCAGCTTTTTAACTAGCTAGCTGGCTAGACAACTGCCTTCAACAGCTGACTTACCTAATTAGAGAGCTGGTTAGCCAGATGACAAAACTAGCTGACTTTACTAGCTGGCTAGCCAGCTGACTTAATTCCCTAGTTACCTTGCTAGCCAGGAGCCTAGCCAGCTGACTTAACTAGCTGACTTAAAGAAGTAGCTAGCTGGCTAGCCAGCAGACTTAACTGGCTACCTACCTAGCTAGACAGCTTGATAGCCAGCTCACTTAACTAGCTGACATAACTAGATAGCCTGATGGTTAGCCAGCACATTTAACTAGCTACCTGCCTACATATACCTCTGACTTGCCAGCTGACTTAACTACCTCACTACCTGTCGCTCACCCCTGACCAGCAGGAAGGAGGCAACAACAACGTGTTCTTCTCAAAGCGGTTTATTCAGCCTTTACACCATGCCAGCTTCTTCCCCCTTCTTCCCCGTTGTCCCATACTTATATCCCTTGGTCTCCACCCACAAGTCCCGTACCAGCGTGTCAGCAGTTCATAGGCTCTGCAGCGTTGCACTTGCATGGTGCGCAGTGAAGGAGGGCCCAGCGGTATATCATGCGCCTAATCATGGGACTTGGCAGAGGTCCCGGGCGCCATCTTGGCTCAGGCCGCGCTCTCCACATCTCCCCTTTTTTGTTTTATGAACGAGAGAATGCCTGTCTTAGGTTGTCCCTTGCAGAAACGTTCCTTACCCGTCATTGGGAATACAAGCAGCGCTGGCCTGTCCCCTGTCTTAGGTTGGTAACGTTCCCAGGGGATCTTACCCGTCTTTGCTACTTCCTAGCAGTCCAATCCACACTTGGGGAGATCGACCAGCCTCCATGGCCGCGAGAGCCTACACCACGAGGGCCTGCTCCTTCTTGTGCTGTTGCCGAGCATTACACATGCACCGGACAAAAAGGAGGCATAGAAGTACAAGACAGATCCCAAGACCCGCAAGTCCTGACCATTCCTTTACATGAGATGCAATTGTGGTGACCCATCCCATGAGTCCTTTAACCAGCTTAGTATCTACTCGGGTGGGAATTGATGATTACGATGGGTGTCCGTAGTTCTCCAAGCAGCTTATCAAAGTTCTCTGACCAATTACCTGTAAGATAGCTGGAAAGGTTACGGGATAGC